>NW_020824821.1:2892500-3158326 GCF_003285875.2 Drosophila novamexicana | reverse complement strand
CTCTCTCTCTCTCTCTCTCTCTCTCTCTCTCTCTCTCTGTCTCTGTCTCTGTCTCTCTTTCTCTCTCTCTGTCTCTGTTGAGTAAATAATAGACTAATTATAGTTCAATGTATTAATCCTAATCTTTAATGACATTTTCATTTTTGAAGCTTTTGAATTAAGGTCTCAAATTGTGTGAATCTCTGGGGATAGCTTTGAGATCATGTCAAAATTGCATTGGGACTTCACATTAATACTATATTATTCAATGGCTCTTGAAATTGAAAGCTGCTTAAAATGCAGAGCACAGGTTCAACTCAAGTGCGTTTTAAAATCTAATTAAACTTTCAATCATGCATCTCAAAGGAATTCAACAAATCAAATCGAGACTTCCGCATTAATTAGCATCCAACTAGACAAATTCATCCGCTTAAATGCTTTAGCTGTAATCATTTATGCGCGTGCCTGTCTGCCCTGTGTGTGTGGTTCAATGAAGAGGGATAAGATATTCCCATCCCGTATATTAATCAAGGTACTAACACCCCCGCCCCCGCCCTCAGAGCGCATAAATGGTATCGACGTGTGTTTGTGCGTTACGATTACAAATTAACGCGTGTGCTGAGAGAGCCTGCTTCCAGCTAAACCGAAAATATTCTCAGACTATAAACTAGACTTTAAAACCAATTTGGGAATTGAAATCGACACGACTTACTCTCGACTTATTTATTGGATTTAGGCTTCAAGAGAAGGCATATAAATTATTAGAAATTATATAAATTATTTGCATGTTCATCAATTTTATGTAAGTAAAATTCGCTGAGTTTGTCCAGAATCTTCCAAAATTCTAAACTTAAATTTAAAACCGATTCGGGAATTGTTAACGACTTACTGTCGGCTTATTTGTTAGATTAAGGCTACACAAGTCTTAAGTGAGCGAAGGTATCTAAATTATTTGCATATTCAACAATGTTAGCCACATATTCGCCAGATGCTGCCGTTGGCCAAAAGGCAGTTGACAAGTGCTCTAAAGCGCCTCAATATTAAAATGTTTATGAATTTCAAATAATAATATGTCAAGTGCCGGGAGCAATGCGAGCCCCGACACAGACAGAAGCTATTTTTCAGCTACCCCCACGCTCGGCCGCCGCCATTTGCTGTGAGGGGGAACTTGTCGTAATTAAGCTACTAGCCATAAGTTTTGCGCATTTCAAAATTTCTTTTTCTTCCATTTATTTATTTATATTTTTTTTTTCCACATCCCCGCATTTTTTTTTGCTCAGATTTACATTCAAATGCCATGTGATTATTCACAAGGCATTGAATGCGTGTGTCTGCGTGCGTATCTGTGTTTGTGGTTTTTTGTACGCTAGGGGGCGTTTGAGTGACAGCTACAGGGGCAAATACTTATGAGAGGTAGCCGAAACACCTACTCGCAAAGTATTAACAAACTCAGCCATCTACATATTGTTGTATGTTTTTATTTCTGGCTTTTCTTTACAAGAACTTTGCTGATTCTTTTCATTGTTTTATTTTTGGGAGTTGCTTTTTTTATACCCATGCAGAAGGGTATTATTATTTTGTCTCGAAATGTGTAACGTATAGAAGGACAAATATCCAATCCCAGAAGTATACGTATATTCTTGATCCGTATCAATAGCCGAGTCGATATAGTCATGTCCGTCCGTCTGTCCGACCGTCCGTCTGTTTCTATTCTCTCAGTTTTAAAGCTATTATCTTGAAGCCTTTCATACGTCGCTCTTTCTGTTGCGGCTGGATCGAACCACTAGCTAGAGCACTAGATACGAGCAAAGCATATTGAGCATTATGAAAAGGTTGGGTCTGCAAGGGTATTAGATCTTCGATGAGCCGAAGATTATCTTACTTCGTCGTTTTTGGTTGTACTTACATGTAACCTTTTTGAATTTAAAAAGAGTCATTGAGCTTTTTAATATTCTCTTAAGCTGCTTTTTGACTAAGAAACGATTATCGTTTTTAATGTTTACTTTTTGCAGCTCTCATGTTTATTCAAATAAATTTGGTCCCTGCGCGAGCGTCATTTTAATGTTCGCGTTAATTTTAATATGTGTTTAAACTGATGATAAGTTAGATGAAATGATAAAAGTTTAATTTAGCCTTAACCTTTCATGATTAATGCGCCTTTTCGTACCGATCCATGCTATTACGATTTGTATTAATTTATTTTGTGCTTTTCTTGATTAAACAAATTAGTTTTATTACTTATTTTTGAGCATATTTTATAGCAGAGCTTATCGTGCTTATCGATATCGTGTATAACTTTCTTAACAATATATATATATATATATATGTATATATATATATATATATATATACATGTATAAATATATATATATATATACATGTATAAATATATATATACATATATATTATTGGAATTGAATCTTTTTTCTTTGCACTCGCTCAATCTGTAATTCTACACGAAAACTGCTCTGTTTTAATTGGCATCTATTTATATTTGTAAAAAGCCGCAACTAATTGACCAGGCACAAAATTATTTTTCTTTTCTTATATATATATGTATATATATTTATTTTTGTGTTTGATTTTATGGATACTCATCTTTCATATGGCATGACATGCAATATTTTGTGGTAAAAGTTGCCCCAAAGCAGCTTCAAAGTTCCTTGACTTTTATGCCAATGTTCCGATATATAATACCTATATACCTATACATGTATATGTATGTATATGTATAAGAACATGCGTTCAATTACGTGTCTCAAGTGATTTTCCTTTTTCTTCTTTCCAGCCAAAATCTGAGTCATTTGAGCTTGGCATCATAATAAAGTTTTAACTTATTCCCATTTCTGGTCATATATGCAACATATTACCCACCTACCTACCTCTCTTTCTCTCTCCCTCTCTCTCTCTCTCTCTCTCTCTCTCTCTCTCTCTCTCTCTCTCTCTCTCTCTCTCTCTCTCTCTCTCTCTCTCTCTCTCTCTCTCTCTCTCTCTCTCTCTCTCTCTCTCTCTCTCTCTCTCTCTATTTCTCTTTTGCTCTTTATATTGTCTGCGTTGGCTTTGTCATGATTTTCTGAGTTGAGTTACATTTTCAAGTGTCTTTTGGCACTTAAACTCTGACGTTTTCTTTTCTGGTTTAGGCCACAAACACAACCACATACACACACGCATACACATTTAGGCATATACAAGCATATCTATTTGCATTTACATTATTTTAGATAAAATTGTAAAAGTTTTTCATTTTAGCTACTGTTAAAGCTGCATTTTGAGCGGATGGCCTAACTAAGGCGTAATTCAATTATTTCCACAAAATGCAACAGTTGAGCAGTGTTTGGTGGAAAGAAGAGGGAGGTTTGGGGAGGATATGCAGACGTGGGCGGTTGCGTATGTTGTGCACTTTAATTGAAATGCCAACGCAAACTAGAGCTACACTTAGGGAAAATAGTAAAGAGATAGTTGACAACAGAAAGAGAGAGAGAGTGAGAGAGGAAAGAGACAGAGTTGGTTACACTCGTAGACGGAAAGTGCATTAAAAGTAGTTGGTACAATGTGTATACACATTGGAATACTATTTGATTGGCTTTACGTGGATCGATAAATATTGAACGGTAAAAATGTTGGCCAATTGTAAGATTTCTTATCTATATGCTATTGAGCCCTAATGAGCTGCATGTGATTCAATTTGATGGCATAAATTGGTTTTTCTTATCGTAATATTAAGTACATGAGTGTCAACATGTGTGAAAAGGCCGAGGGAAATCTTTGGTAATAAAAATAAAATAATTAATAATAGGCACAACCCATACAACCACAATACGTTTATGTATTTGTGCTGCTTTTTTCACATGGGTTTGCATATATTAGCTTTTTACAAGGTGTTCAATTTGTGTTGAAGAATGTAATAAAAGCAAGCAAAAAGAAAATCTTATCAGATTAACAATAGCTATTTTAAGCAGCTTAAACAGTTTGGGAGTTAAAAAAATAAATATGTGTGTTTCGGTTGTTATGAGAGGTAAAATTGTGTGTTTCACTTGCGCAAATTTCTTTCTCCATTACCAGTGAGCCTTGTGAATTTACTAGCTTACAATAGAGTTGTCTTCAGCAATATCTTGCCAAGAAAAATACAAAATGTTCCCCGCACACCCACAAGTTCGAAGTAACTACAACTTTATGGATAGAGAGTTGCTCTTATAACTAATTTTAAATAATTGCCGCACATTACGCTATTATCTCAGCAGTTAGTTGCAAGGGGTTTATCCCCACCACTTTGTATAGAAGAAAGCACGCCCCCATGCAGGGCGTCGATACGTTATGAACCGGGCCAAGCCAAGCCAGGCAGGGCCAGCCCAGGCCAGACCAGGCCAGGCAAAGCTACTTCTCCCTGAGAGCTGCTGGTCGCACTTTAATTGGCATATCAGAGCATGGCGCGGCAGTAATTTTTTCTTGGTTGTATTTTTTTATTATTAGTTTGTTAGGCCAACAACTGGCGGGCAGCTTTCTAGCGGCAACAATGAGCGAAACGAGGCAGCCAAAAGCAACAACAATCGTAAAAACAACAACAATAGACATACAATAAAAGCACGAAAATATATAACAATTGTAGTTGAGAGGTTAATGAACTAAATGCGCAATGGGCCAAACTTATTTACAAGCGAGCCGCAGAAAAGTTTAGAAAAGAAAAATTAAATAGCAGCTACAATTAATGAGACGCTCATTACGCGTGAGTTGCTTAAGAGAATTGCGGAGCACACTGTCTAGGGTGAAGGCGTGGGGTTGTGGGGGGGGATGCCCCCAATGGCTTCATTTGGCATGGTGGCGGCTTTGCGTGGGCCAACAATGATTGCTCGCATTTAAGTTATATTTTTTTCAGACTCAATTGCCGCTCATCAATCAATCCAATTTATAAGAAAGTATATATATCCTAAACTTTGGTCTACTTCGGTCACCTACATTTTGGAGCAGCCCAAATTGAATTTGATTAATTTGTGCATGTTTTATTTATTGCTAGAAAGGGGCGCAAGGTATTTGTACATAAATTCAAAATATTTCATACATGAAAAGTTTTTCAAATTTGTTTTGGCACATAAAAGATATTTGTCGCTAGATCTCTGCTAATATTGCTCAAAACATTTAACAAAATTGACAACGACAAGCGGCAAGAAAAAAAATATTTTATATACATATTATGCGACTGACCCAGTTCAAGTACCGCAAAGTTTTCTTTGGGCCAGAAATGATAGGTCATGGAAATCCAAGACAAAGTCTGTGCAATAGAAAATGAAAAAAGTTTATTATTATTGCATGTTAAACATTACAAATATTAAAAAAATTTTTTTTTTAGATAATTTATGTCACTAAGATCATAAAACTTTTTTTTATAGGTATTTTATAAATGTTAATTCAAATATGAATAACATCTAAGTACTTTAATTAAACTAGAAAAGTGGCTAAAAAGGGCTTAATCTAGCATTATCTCTATATGTATGTACTTTTCTGAACTGAAAAATGTTATCTTTTATTATTAGATTCTTACTATATTGTATTTATATTATATATTATAGTATTGTATTTATATAACATATTATTATAGTGTATTTATATTATATTAATATTATATATTTTTTTATATTATATTATTATTATATTTTATGTGTATTGTATTTATGTTATATTATAATGCTATTATATAAAATGCTTTTATAAAAACCTTATGCAGAATTTTTTACTAGCTTTAGATTTTATTTAAATTTATTGTATAATTATTATTTTTTATAAATATTTTTTTTTTAACTTTCGAATATTTTACGTGATTTTTTGTACTTCCACCTTATATTTTCTTATTTTAACTGCAGTATGTTAACATAGTCGATCTTTGAAAAAACTCAAAAATATATTTCTCGCTATTTATTCTATATTTAAAGACCAAACCAAACCGTAGTGTAAAATGTTGCGCTACATTGAATTGGACTTGTAATTGCTTTTTAATTTATTTTTCTTATTTATTGGCTTGCATTGCGCAGTGATAAAAATCTTGAAAATTGCTATGCTCGGGTGTGTATTTGCACATTTCCGTTGGCATTTGAATGCCCCTCTGCTCTATATGAAATATATATATATTTGGTTGTGCATGCGAGAACTGAGTGCGTAAATCAAACGGAGGGCGCCTGTATAATTTTAATGCACTTGTGAATTGCATTTTAAAAATGTTCAATATGGCAAATAATATGTATATGTAAATCCTTCGCTCACATATATATATATATTTATATATATATATATATATAAAGAGAGAGAGAGAGAGAGTATATATATAGGAAGTATAGAGAGAGAGAGTATATATATAGGAAGTATATGTATCTATATGCTTGAGCTGCTTTCGCTGCACATCGCATTAAGCTGATAAATTTACATATGGACTTTTAAGCAGCTTGAAAGTATAGCAGTACTCTACACTTGGACTTGCATCCACATTCACATGAGCGACTGAGAATCGAGAGATTATGCGGAGCTTAAGCAAATTGCTACACAAGTAAACAAAATAAACAATGCGTAAGGGATAGAGAGAACCAAACGAATGATAAAATTTGATGGACTCAGAGAAGCCAAAGTCTGCTATTGAAATTGATTTGGATAAATAAACAAAGGAATATTTCGTTTCCAAAAGGCGACTCTAGATTCGTGCAACGTCTTCGTTTATGGTAATCAAATACGTGCAAATAAACTAAATTTTGATTAACTGAGTAGGGGTATATGTAAACACTTATGGTCTGCGAAATTGGATTGATTTTACGATTTTTATAGTTTACGAGCCTTATTCAGGTGCAGAGAAAGCACACAAAAGTAACGCATAAATCTGAAAAAAAAAACCAGCTCTTGATGAAATCCATCTGCTCTTGATATATTTCAAATAACTGAAAGGGCTGTATAAATATATAAATAGTTTTCAGTTTCACTTTGAATTTCTTTATAAGCAAAAATTTTGTTCCACTTATCATTGATTAAATTATATTCTCTTTCTCGCTCACTTTTAACCAAATCTATTACATCTCTCCACTTTGTGGCACAACTTGGTGCAGGCGACAAATGGAACTGTGACAAAACAATTTCATTTCATTTATGTCAAGTGCAAAGCAGTGTATATGTAAAATGCATGTATAACTGTATAATATATGTAGTCAGCACTTACACTAGTGCAAACCCTCAGACACACAACCACAATTGTCTATTTATCAGAAAACTGCTCTCGGCTGCTTTGAGCGACGACTTTCAGTAGAGAGACTGACTGTCAGGAATTTATATTATCGATAGGTTATAAATTGAAGACAATGAAATCAATTGATTGGCATTTGTGAGCCGCTGAGCCTCACCCCGCCCACTACCCGTTGTCATGCTGTGTATGTGCGTGTGTTGTCTAGCCCATGCAATAGTTTGACCCCATTTGATGCTTACATAAAACCCGCTTTAAACGTCGCACACTCAAGAACTGATGATAATTACGCGTTAAATATCTCAATTTTCTATCAGTTCACAACCGACCGGTTTTTTTTCTAGAACCAATTACAAAAGTGCAAAAGTGTTTAAGCAAAAAATTCCCTACGATTGCAAACATATGATTTTTAATGTAGCCATAAAAGCTCAAAACGATACTTTTACTTTTCACTTAGCAACATTTTATAATTTTGTTATATCCATCTGACTAATTTCTGAGAGTTTTTATTTATTTAGTTATTTATTTCTATTTGCATGTGTTTTTATTTTTATTATATATTTAATATTTGAAATTTTTGTTTTATATTATTCAATCTTTTTAGATTTTTTCTATATATTTTATTTTTTAACTTTATATATATATTCTTGATCAGCACCAATAGCCGAGTCGATCTAGCCATGTCCGTCTGTCTGTCCGTCCGTCCGTCCGTATGTATGAACGCAAGGATCTCAGAACCTATAAGAGCTAGCGACTTGAAATTTTATATGTAGATGCTCCTAGTTCCCGCGCAGATCGAGTTTGTTTCCGATAATCGATAACTTGCCAATCGATAAAAATCGATATCCTGTTTTTTGGGCAATTTTGGTAAATAATAAGAGCCAGAGTCACCAAACTTGACATATAGCTTATAAAATAGAATATATATATGCATTTGATGTTGGAAGAAGAGGGTTCAGGGTATCCCCTAGTCGGGAGCTAGAACCTCTTACTTGGTTTAATTTATATTTGTTTTTTTTTATATTTTCATTTATTTATTTTAAACTTATATAGGTATTTTTTTCCTTATTTTACATTTTTCTATATCTTATATTTTTCTATATTTGTATATATTTTAATTTAATAGCTTTCTTTGTTTTATGTTTTTCAATATTTTATAATTTTCTATATTTTATATACTTCTATATGCACGCATATTTATTTACTTCATTTTTATTGAGTTAGTTTTTATTTAACTTTTAAAATAAGTTTATCTAGAGTTATTTTAAATATATATTTATTTTGTTAATTTGTCTTTTCAATGTTGTTAAATCCGGATTCAGATTTGATTTTGGCAGCCTTTTTGCCTCTGTGATTTGTCACCTACGCCACTTGAATTTTTTTTTTTTTGGCTAGGTTGGTGCTAAAAGTTGTGCAAAATGTTTGCCAACTACAATATTTAATG
This sequence comes from Drosophila novamexicana, assembly GCF_003285875.2. Lineage (NCBI taxonomy): Eukaryota > Metazoa > Arthropoda > Insecta > Diptera > Drosophilidae > Drosophila > Drosophila novamexicana. The sequence continues at coordinate 3,149,693 of NW_020824821.1, read as the reverse complement.
GCATTTATTTTGTCATAAGCGTAAATAGTTTTTGTGTGTATTTGAGTTTGTGTGTGCGTGTTTGTGTATCTGTATCTGTATCTAAAAATGTATCTCGCTTGAAGGCTGACTGCGCCCAGCTTGACGTCTTTGATGCCAGCCGACTGATACACAAATGCAATTATTTTGATGGTAATTTCTCAAAATGTTTTAAGCTATTTGCATTTTAATTGACAAATTTGATTAAACTCTTTGCAAAGTACAAAATTCAATTGGATCAACATTGTCGAAAGAGGTCAAGAGCTTTTGATTTCATGACGTTTGACTCCTTTAAGTTAAAACTTACAACTTTAACATCATTGGGCACTTTAATCGGGCTTGATTTATTTTTAAAATCAATTTACACTAGGATTCGATTTTTATACCCTGAACCCATTAAAAATGGGTATATTGTATTTGTGCGAAAGCCAAATGTATGTAACAGGCAGAAGGAAGCATCTCCGACCCCATAAAGTATATATATTCTTGATCAGCATCAATAGCCGAGTCGATCTAGCCATGTCCGTCTGTCTGTCCGTCCGTCCGTCCGTATGTATGAACGCAAGGATCTCAGAACCTATAAGAGCTAGAGACTTGAAATTTTAGATGTAGATGCTCCTAGCTCCCGCGCAGATCGAGTTTGTTTCTGATAATCGATAACTTACTCCGTTTCCAAGCAATCGATAAAAATCGATATCAACATCCTGTTTTTTTTAAAGCAAATTTGGTAAATAATAAGAGCTAGAGTCACCAAACATGATATGTTGCTTCTAGAATATTATATATATTTTAAGTATCTTTCATTTCATACCTATCCCCACCTCCCCGCTACCACCCTAGAGCTATAAATCAAGTTAATAACCCAACTTTTATTGCCGACCAATTTAAACCAGAATTTAAATGCAATTGACTTTTTCAGAATACACAAATATTCTATGGTACAATAAGATATATAGATATATGTAGAAAATTTCATAAAGATCGGTAAGGAAAAACCAAAGTTATATGCAACTGCGCAATTAAATGGGGCAGCAGCTTTAAGAATTTCTGTATAAATGTACACACACACACATTCATGTGCGTCTGCTTCGCTTTTTAACAGCATGGTAATTGCATCTTTTTTTTGTAATGTTATTTTAGTTCCTTTTTTATCATAAGTACTTAATTGTTGGTGTGGCTGTTGAGTAGAGGCATAGCAATTGTTGCGGTCTGTCGCGAGTTAGAGCCCTGCCAAGGGAACTTTTTTTATTAATTTATTTGGCGTTGGAATAAGAGGGTTCAGGGTATCCCCTAGTCGGGAGCTCCCAACTAGAACCTCTTATTTATTTATTTTAATATTGTGTCTCCTAGTTTCCTCTTCATCATAATCATACGTAAGATATAACTAACTTTTATCGTATTACTGCGCTTACAGCTTAAATAAATTCTTTAGACTTTTATTTATTGACAAATTTTCGGGAAATTGTTAACTTAAGTTGCTGTCAACTTTGTTTAGGTAGTTTCATTATCCCTTCGCCCACTTGCTCGCGAATTTTGAATTTAGTGTCATTCATTTTCATGTATTAATATTTGAAATTTTCTGTAGCTGAGTAGTGCGCAGATACATAGATCCTTTACTGTCACTTTAAACGCGCCCATCTTAACATTTTCGTTCCAAAAATGCACTCGCCGTGCTGTCAACATGTTATACTCTGACATGTAAGTACTAAATCTTTATTTTCTATTACTAACAACTGTCAATTTCGTACACGTAGATCCTCGAGTGTCACTTTTAATCATGGCCAGCTCTCTTAGCAATCTACTATTGTCCGAATAAACCACTGAAAGTTTGTCAGAAGTATTGACTATAGTCACAGATAGCTGTCTGTGAGTACTTAAGAACATTTCCCATCCACTTGGACGCAGACACAACAGCGCCCAGCTGAAAGACTAGATAACAAAAATTGTCCATCATTGGCAGCAAATGCGGACAAAAATTGACTTTTCTAGTTTATCATTTTTTCTATTCCCATTTATTTATTTATTTTTTTTGTAGGCCACAGAAAAACAGATTCGCTTGATTGCCTGGCTGTTTGGCTGCTTGGCTGGCATGTCAAATGCAATGAACTCCGAGCACATTTCTCATTTTGTAGATAAGTTGTAATCAAGTATCACGAACTTGGGCGTAAGGCGACCCAAAGTCGCCACGTTTTAGATCGGCGGGAGGGTAATAAAGACTTCACGTTCTAGCATTGTCTGGCATTATATACAAATTGAGTATCTAAACAACCGTAAAAATTCGATGAACATGCAATGGCCGAGCCCAAGCAAGTAAATGCAACTGGGAGACCGCAAGAAATTGTTGCCAACAAATATGATATGCTAAATAAATATATCTATGGAAATGTATCTCGTGGATAAATAAACTTTAGCAGGCGACTGTCAACTGTCTGCCAAAGCGTTTTGCATGACAGTTGCATAGCATATACCTATAGAAATTCAATGCATATACGTATATATTGCCTGCTTGTAGTTGGTTGGTCTTGGTTAGCGAGGTTAGTGGTTATAGATTGATTTTTACAGTTTGTACTACTGAAGGTAGTTCGTGTTTCGAGCAATCAATTAAGCTCGATGTAGAGCAAGTCTAGAGTCTTTCGTGTCTGTCTTATTATTAATTTGTGTGGAAACAGTTACCAAGCTGAATTAGAATGCACTACTTGTACGTAACTGTCGTGAGAAGCGTAGAGAGAGACGCTCATATGTTTCATTGTCTTGTTTTAAGATTGGGTAGGATCTTGATTATTTTGTAGAGCAATAATTATAACCCTTTTCTAACCAAAAAAAAAGCTGCACTTATTTCCTAGGTCTGTCATATTATGAGCATCATATAGGGAGGTAATTACAGAGTGAAAACTGTATTTATATATATCACAGATACAATCTTTGAATATTTTTATTGCCAATAAATATTCCATTTTTTATTGTTGCTTACAAGTGGTTGGCCCTTCTACCCTATCAATGTTTAACCCTATTTTATTTTTTATAACATTTTTACCTTAAAGCATGTAAATTGTTACAGTTAGTTCGTTAGTTTTCAACTTTCGCAAATATTCCTATTCATCGACTATTCATAAACAAAATTCATTGCAAACTTTTCCATTTTTCGACGCTGTCACAAATTCTATGCAAATAGTTTTCAGTTTTTTACACTTAAAGTTTAGCTGCAAAATGTGGAAGACAGGTCGGTAACGGGCGTTCGGGGTTAAACGGGGTATATCCAAAAAAAACCGTAACCCGACAAATGCGCTTTTTGAGGTTGGGGGCTTCTTCCAAAAGTTTTGCTGCTCAAGTCGATACCACAACCGCAGTGAAGTTATATCTGTACTTTTGTATTATCTGGCGTTTTTTGTTTACATACACATATTTTATTTGGTTTTTATATGTGCTTTATTTTTTTCTGGTGGCCTGCAACGACCGGATGCATAAATAAGTGACAACCGGCCGTTGGCAATGTTGCTTTTTGTGAATTTCCGGCGTTAGTCCATAAAAAAAACTCGCTCAGCTCTCAGTTCGATTTTTCTACAGTCGTCAGTTTTTGTTTTTAATGTTTGCTGTTGGTCAATTCGTAGATTAACGAAGGTTTTATGTAAATCACAAATATTGACCCTGAACTTGTCAGTGTGTGTGCGTGTCTTTGTATGTGTGAGCGCGATTTAATATCTTAAGGTCATTTTTTTGAGAATTGCGGAGAAGGGCGTTGCCTGTTAACTAATAGCTTGCTGCTGCATTTTGCATTAAGTGGAAGTGGAATTTAAAATATTTTATTTGCTTAACTCGAAAAAGAGTTCGACAAAAATAATTATAGTTTATAATAGAATTTTTTCTAGAGAAATTTGAGGAAAATATAAATATTTTGGCTTTAAATATATCTTAAGCCCCAGAGCTTTATGGAACTTTTGTGTCAAATCATTTGCCGCTTGGTTCACATCGTAATTTCGATTACTTTGCCATAAGCGACAGCTCATTGTGCTGTAAGTTCATCAAGCAAAGCTCATAAACTATATAGACTTATGTCTGGGTTTCGGTTTCTAATCATAATTGAAATCTTCTTAAGTATTATGCAATACGATTGCCAAAAGCCCGCAGCACTATAAATCAAATCATGTCCAAAATTCGTTGGATTATTTTTTGTTGCCGCTCAAGTACTCAAGTACCTGCACTTAAAGTCACCCGCTCTTTGGGGCCACTGGCCCCAGCCCCTAGCCCCCTCTTTCCCTCCTTTTGCCATGCTCCATAAAACACGGAGCATACAATACACACCCAAGCGCTTAAAGTAAAAACCAGTTTTGTCTGTTTCAGCCTATAAGACAATAGAATTTGGTTGAGTGTCTTGAGGTCTAGTATTTTTGTTTAGCTTATTGTATTTTTTTTAGTATATATTTGAAAGAAAAATAAAATAGAGGAAACATTTGAGTTTGCGTTGCGCGGTTTTTTGGGTGTGAATCGGATTTGTAAATTGCATTCATGTGATATGCTTCATTGGCAGAACGTAATATACATACATATATTTTGTGCGCTGCGAATCATTGATAAATATGGCATAAATCAAATGGATTTTTAGCCAAGTTGCTGCCAAATGTTGCATCAATACTGCAAAATGCAATTAGTTCGGCTCCAATTCAGAAAATTGCGTACATTTTTGACAATTTTGCGGCAGCTGCCTTTGGCCGTCGATGCCACGCAGCAGTTGCATTCCTCCCATCCCAACTGTTGCACCCACATTTTGCTGCTAATGGGCAGACGCTTAAAATTTCACTCACACAACGTGAGCTACAAAATAATCGAGGCAGCATCCAATTAAACTACTCAACCGCAACAACACCGAGATGCAAGCAGCAGCAGCAGCACCCCACTCAACAAGTTTCACTTTCACATAATTGCTAAATAATTAGCCCCAGCGCCCAAAATGCAGACTCAGATTTGGTTGTGCAGTGTGGTCTAGCAACATCAGCAGCTGCCCAGTTGCTTTTAGTTGCCAGCTGCCAGCTTGTTGGCAACCAGGACTGTTATGCTCCAAACAAGTTTGCCAGCAATCGTATGTGTGCAAGTGTGTGCGCTGGTGTGTGAAAGTGAAAAATGCATTGGGTCCACACGACACTAAACAATGCTCCACAAAGCTGGCTAACATGAAACCCGCAAGACACGCTAAATGCTCAGCTTATTGGGCCAAACACTTGAGTTGAAAAAACTAACTGGTTTGTTGATTATAAATGAATGTTTTGATATGATATGGCATGATAAACCTATTAATAAAGCTTATGTACTATAAATAAAAGTCTGCGATATGATAGCAGATGATTAACTCAAGCATATGATATTATGCTTTTTCTAACATATTCTATTCGATTCTTAAAATCGTATTCGTTTAACACAGACAATAGACTAAACAAAGGAAATAAACAGTAATAGATATATGAAGATTGTAAACAATTGGCAAACTATTCAGTTTGAATTTATAAGCAATGGAAAATTAGATAAGTAAAAAAACCTATAATAGAATTACTTGGAAAGTCAGTCGCGAAAAAATGCAACTTGGTTTGTTGTTGGGAATTCATTTTTGTAAGGATATGCAATGGAATATGCTTACCGAAACAAAGTACATATACTTTGACTTTTCCGAAATACTTTTCAAAAAAATGGTTTCGTTATATCGCAAGAGGAAAATCCTGCTGTGCCTTTAATCAATGTAAGAACTGTTGAATTCAAATTATCGAACCACTTGGCAATCCAATAAAAACTTTAACCGAGTATTTACCTAAGATAAAATGAAATAGCTCAACTTTTGCAGGAATTTTCCTCATCTCTGTTCCATTCACCACAGTTGTGTTCTTTTTCTACGTTTCCATAGTGCAAATTTCCCAACAATAGACATTTTCTTAATTCTGTTTGCGCTCGCAATTACTTTTCCTACTTGGAGACTATCAAATTTGATGGCTCCCCAAAGGGAGCCCAGAGAATTGTTTGTTTCCTGCTTGGTCAACTGCCTTCTGCATTGTCTGTACTGGCTTTAATTAGAGCTGCTGCCTTACACAGAAAGTGCCACTCGAAACAACATCTCTCTCAGGCCATTATCATTTCATTAACATAGACATAAAATGCCAGCCTCCCCTTCTTGTGCCCACTTATTTCCTTTCTTCCCTTCCACTCGCTCTCTATTAATTTTTTGCAGTGTGTGTATTTTAATGAGTACACGTGTTGCGGCTATAAACAAAGAAATTGGTAACCGTCGGCCGCCAAAAACTCAGCTAGCGTGGAAAACACAGTGCCCAAAACAAAAGCCAACAATTTTCTTGTTTTTTCCCTTTTTTATATTGCTTTTATTTTTGCCAAACAAAAGTTTAAACCAGGGTATGTTTGATGCATAAATTGTACTGATTTTATTTGGAGTACACTGAAAGAAAAGTTGTTAACGTTTTGTTGGCAACTGTGACACAGCTGTTCCTTCGATTAATTTCTAAAACTCTTTTTAAGGATATCCTGTTTTTATTATGTCATATAAAATAGATCGTGTCAAGGATGTGATGTGATTTTTAAGGCAGGTATAATGGACATTTACTTTCCAAATTGCATTCTACTGTTATAATTACATAAATATAAATTTGTATTTCATTATTTGTTGGATTTTTAATAGATTAGTGACATAACTTCGGAATTTTGACGAATTATGTCTTTTTTTTCTAGAGACTTCGGAATTTTGACGAATTATGTCTATTTTTTCTAGAGACATAACTCCGCCGTTATTCATGGCGAGTTTATGTCGTTTTATAGCGACATAACTTGGCCGATATACAAACAACGTAATCCGCGAAGAGATATATCGTTTGTAAAACGGCAAAGATATGCCGTACGAAATTCTGTGTTTACCCAATTTTATTTAAAGCATAAATCACATCTTATTTAGAAAATATATATTCACTCTTCGAGTTGACGTATTTATTTTTTATTTTTTATTTGGATCATTTAATGTGGCCTTAACTTTCTGGTCGAAATGCAACTCTCTACATATGACTCCAATTCCCAATGGCTTAATTAAACAGCTTTGTTTTAAAATCAAGTTTTGCGGTTGCATAAATCTGTTCTATACAGTATTAACTTGGCTTTTTCTTACATTTTTGGCCATATACCCTGTGCTTTTGATGTCTCTCCGTTTGCCGGGTGTTCTGTGCGAAAAAAAAAAATGTTTTATGCGAAATTACGTGACACCAACGTAGCCGCGTGCTTGACAATTTCCGACATATCGACAGTTGCAGCAGCAAGGAGACAACCAGCTCCTTACCCCACAAACCCCGCACGCTACTCCCTTGCTTGGGACTGGAAGTGTGAATAAAATGTAATCCGCCAAATGCGTGTTGGTAATATGCAAAAAATATATAAAATAGACCCTGATATATATTCGTATATAACTTATAACTGTCTGTTTCGAGCAGTGCAACGGTAGCTTACGAAAAAAAAAAAAAAAAAAAAAAAAAAAAAAAAAACAATAACAGCTGTGTGTGCTTGTTGATTTTCATTTTCAGCACAACTGGGCGTCGGCACGCCCACAGTGCTCGGCTCTACTCTGGTTTTTCGCATTGATTGCGTTACAATTTCAGGTTTTTTTTAGTTCTCTCTTATTCGAACTTCTACTTGGATACTTTTTGAGTTGGGGGGTATTTTTTAACCGGCTGCCACAAAACGTGTCCGTTGGGTTTGTTGTTGTCGTTGTTGTTGTTGTTGTTGCTGCTGTTGCTGTCTGCCACAGCGTTGGAGTTGATTTTTATCTTTATCTCCGGTCTTTGGCTCAGGCATTATACGACTAAAGTTGGCTCTGGTTTTGGTTTGGTCTGGCTTTGCTTTTGGCCTGACTTAAATACTGTTGCTGCCTGCCTGCCTGCAGACCGCCTGCCTGCCAACCTGGTTGGGCGTCATTTAACCGGTTTCTGCTCTTGGCTCTCATTTCGTTTCGTTTTCATTTCGATTTACGAGCGCAAAAATTAAAAACCAAATGTGAATAGAGCTCAGATAAAAAACTGCTCTCAATTGCTATTGTTGTTGTTCTTGCTGCTGTTGCTGTTAGCCTCCTAAGTCAGAGATCTTGAAAGGTTTGACTTGTGGTTAGCTGCGATTGAAAGTTATTTGCATGCCACTAAAACACAACTAGATCTTGTAGACTTCTGGGGTTTCAATATACACATATACATACATATTTTATTTTTAATTATTCAACTTTTCATTGTGCATATTGTTTTTAATGGCAAAAGAAATCAGTTTTAATTTTTATCACAACAGTTCATAAAATGGCTCTATTAAGTTTATTGCAGCGCGTCGGCAGCAAATAAAAAAAAAACAACTGCAAATCTGCGAATCGCTTCATTTCATTATACAGTTATATATAATAACAATAAAAAAAGAGAGGGGGAATGGCATTTAAACTGGCTCGCTGTAAATGGTTTTTGTTTGTTTGCCATGCATTGTCTTTATTTGGCTGGAAATAATGGTGAATTAAATAAATTATTGCCATAGTCTGTACAACATAAAACTGACTTTCATTTCCTGAAAAGTTGACGCACTAATGTGTGGGAGATCGTTTTTTGTTTAATTTATAGAGCCGACAGTTAACGGTAGCCCATCAGCTGTCTGGAGTTCTTTATTGTTATTGAAAATAAAAATATATATACGAATATATTAGACTACATTTTTTGTATGAAAAGAACCAAACAGAATATTTATATTCATATATATTACAAATAGTATAATAGTAGTATATATAATAAACACAGAAAGATTATTCTTCTCCTGCATAATCTTAACAGTTTAAACAGTTCATCCCCAAAACTGCTGCCAGTGAAGCATTTACGAATGCAGCACAATGCATAAAAGCAAAATCGATTTCTTGGTTCATAGGTAGCTAACAAATTTGCTTAGTGTAGAGAAAATCTAAGCGTTAAATACATTTATCTATTTGTTAGCAGGGCTATCAGAATAACCGCGGGCTTAGCTTATCTGGTTGCAATAACAATTCCATATATACATGTCTGTTTTCTTGGGCTAAAACCTTGTACACCTTGCCTGCAGCTGTATTCACAATATTTTTTATTTTTTTTGGGACAATTTTCGACCTTTTTGTAGTTAGTTGTTGTGCTGTCAACTATTAAAAATAAATAGTGTTTGTGTTTTTTCTTAACTGAAACAAAAGACCTTCGCTGGGATGATGACACACCCACAAAAGCCGCACACGAAAGCCAACCTTCGACTAATATATATTGAATAAAGGTTGACTAATATAAACATTATTTGTAAAATATGTTAACTAAAATAAAACATAATGTTAAATGTCTTAAAATGTAGATTTTCGTTGATTTTGCTATTTTGATTTCAATTTATTATTTGCTTATAATTCTCATATTATTTTAAATGTTTTGTTTTTGTTTGGTCAATATTTTTAGTTGTGGTTTTGCCTTTTGGTCTTATTGTTTTTTTTTGTTTTTTTTTTTTTACCTTTGTTGGCTTTTTTGATGCATCATTTAATGGGTCAACATATTCGGGCCGTTTGAAATCAGCTGAGTAAGTATTTAGCCAAGGTGCGATGGCAACTATCAATTATTTATGGAAAATTAGATTAATTATACAGATTTGTTATAAAACTAATTTGGCCGAAAGCAAAATAAGTTAATTAACTGCTCTTGGCGATTAAAGCGCATTGAATAAATACTCGAGAACTGGTTCATTGAGCGGCTGCAGATGAAAACCCTTTATAATTAATAATAGAAATGGATTCAAGTGGAAAAATTACGAATCGTGACTTGACTGAATGCGCAAAAGAGCAAACGGATTGCTCATTTTGTGCATTCTCTCCGAAAAGCCCACGCAGAGCCCGCAGCAGCTGCTCTGAAAAAGGGGTAAAACCTGCTTTTGACAAGCTACATAAAAATTGATTTTCACATAGAGTCAACAGCAACAAAAAAAGAAAATAAAATATCAGCAGGGCAAAGGGGGCGTATAGGTAACAGTTGGAATACGGGAAAGTAAGAGCATGAACTCAACAAAATCAATCGGGACGTGAAAAATATAGCAGGCTTTAGAATTTTCCTTTGAGGCTTTTGAGACTAGCTGGCGCAATATTTCATCAATATGCAAAGCAACTTTGACGTAAGATCTTATATACACTTTATATAGCAAATATATATCTTGCTGATGTTTTTTTCTTTCTTTTCTTCGATTCCTTGGGTCGCAACGAGGCCAACGGCAACAAATCTCACCTGAGCTGCCATAAAAATTGCGGCTGTGCCTGCAGTCAAATTAGAAAACTGTGCCACAGCCCACAAAAATTATGAGGCACATTGGGATACAACCGCTGCCACACAGCATGAAATTAAAAACAGACTTTTTGGCGACTTGTTGTTGCTGTTGTGGCCTGCTTTTTACATAACACAAAATCAATTACAATTTTAATTAAATATGCAAAGCTCAGCAAAGTGCAGAACAAGTAGCAGAAGGGCAAGAGGCAAAACTCAATCAGCTAAATGTCTCAGGTGAGAATGCCTAAGCTTTGGGTAAAAGCAAAAGCAGCAGTTACGAAAAAAAAGTAGGAGAAAAAAAGGTTGTCAGATTTTAGTGGGGGTAGGCTATAAAAATGCCATCAAGCAGACACTTTGATGTCCATTTTAGCCTTGGGAAATAGAAATCAATTGTTGATACCTTAAAAATATACGGGGAAAGGTAAAGTATATGAATATGAAATGTGAGTTAAGAATAGAAGTAAAAAACTGTCAAAAATAAATGGAAAACCTTAGACCCAGCTGAGCAATTGGAAACATATGTTTTATAGGTTGTAGATAAATAAATCTCTCAGAAAAAAGCTGATATTAACAAGATATATACATGATATATAAATATCACTTAAATGTGGATTATAAATTAATATATGCCTGAAACACAATTAAGAAAGATTTTTGTTTATTGCATGAATTCAAGTCGTACACCCTTTTAACTGCTTTAGAGCGCCTACCTTGTGGCATCCATCAGGGAAAGCCTTCCCTGTAAATAAGCTGCCTGGTCATGAACAAATATTATGCAAAATTTATTTATTTATAAAGCTTTTAGATGCAAAATTCTTAATTAAATTGATGTGCCAGGGTTGGCAAGTCGAGCAGGTTATTTCTCATTACCATTTGCCTGCCTGGACACTTGGCCGAATCTCGGCCAGAGGATCTATGCAACTTTGATGAGTGAGCGGCAGCAGCAGCAGCAGCAGTGGAAGCTTAGCTAAATGGATATTCGGTTCGCAATGCAGTTGAGAAATGAAGCAGCTGCTGCTGGCTGCCAATTGCTGCTGCATTTGCATAACATTTTGATTGGTATCCAAATTTCCAAGCACTTAGCCTGCCGCTTGGCTCTTGCCATTTTGGCAGTTGGCAGCTCTTTTGACGCAACTGGCACAAGAGTCAAACGAATCGAATGAACCAAGTCGACTGTCGACTTCGGGTTCAGCTCTCATTTCGTTAAATGTCCAGACAGTTAATTTAGCAAAGTGCGTTGCCTTCATATCGAAACGCTTAATTAATTTTCGTGTTTATTTTCTGTTTTCATTGCAGGTATGTTGCGCCACCTTTCCAACCAGGCTCTCTACCTCCCAGCTCTGTCCCCACACTACAGCTGAAATGCTGCCAATATCGATTAAGGCCACATTGTGTATACGCAATGACGGCGCGTGGCATAAACACGTTTGTACATCATCTCTCTACGTTTATTGGTTTCGACTTAGGGGCGAGCACATCATATCTCTTAAAAATTTGACAGGTTTTTCTTATAGATGCATCTCAATTTTTGAAAGGTCTCAGACGACCACTTATTCAATTTATCATATATTATATTTTTATTTTCAAGTAGAATATATATATAGAGAACCGAGCAATGAATAAAATGGATGGAAATGGATTAGCTCACGAGGTGGCCGTTTTTCCTTTTGGAAGCTTGTCTAGAAACATTATAAATTAAGTCTAATAGAAAGATAATGATCTAAGGCTTGAAGTTGACTAGAATTAGGAGGATTCTCGACAGTTAATGTCAAATATTTTATGCTTTTGTGATTAATAGAGTTGACTTTAAGTATAGACTTCAAAAGAAATATTTCAAATGCAGAAAGACGATTATATGGATTTTATATTCTCGTTAGTGTGTTTTTACACTATTTTCTCAATCTTACTCAAAGATTTTGGATTTATGGCACTTTGAACTAAGTATTATATAATAAATTATAATCCATGCGACAGAATTCCCAGGCCAGTTTCGGGCTAAAGTCATCAATAAACTTGATTCATTTTGTGCTATGTAGGTCATTTCATTAACTTGAACGGAAAAGATAAAAAACAAAATTCCACTTCAAATGCCATTGTTTTTCTCAACAAGATTTGAAAACTTTAAGTTTTTGTTTAAAGCTCCCACGAAAAGTGTTGTTATTCTTGTGGTTTTGCCGTTGGGCAAATGTAGCCGAAGTGTTAAATATTGTAAGCGTAGGCGACAGCATAGTTTTAAAAGGGGCTTGTGGATGCAGGGCCGCGGGCGGTGGCGGTGTGTGGACAGTGCTGAATCTGTGCTTTAATCGAGTCTTAAATCTTGAAAGAAATTAATTAACTTGAAAATTTACTTGCTAATACCGAAATGTCATTAGGAAATTAGACTTAAATGGTAGTTGAAAATGAATGATAAATCTGGTTTAATTGTGGTCTCATTAGCAGCGCAGCATCTGAATACTTTAGAATGGGCGGTGTCCAAGTCTTTTTTATACCCGATACAAAATGAAAATAATTTAAAAAGTGTGTGCAAGAATATATGTATTTATCGATTTTCCTATATTAATTTATAATCAAGAAATATTGACTAACAGCATAGTGCTTTTAAGCCTATATCTAAGTTTATAAGACCTTGAGATTTCACGTTGGGATTTGTAGATTCAGAGTACTTTACTTTTCGAATACCCTTACAAGGCGAGTTCTATCAACAGAGTACCTCAAAGTTGACCATACTCTCTAGAGCGCTCTTGTATTCGTTATGTGTTTCATAAATGTTTTTCTCGCATGATCTTTTCGTGCAATGGACCCTATGAAAATCGTATTTTAACAGCATGGCAAACACAAAACGCCTACACAAAGGCGGCTCATTAAGGCGGCTACCTTAAAAAAGATTGACTACTTTTGCATTCGAGCCAATATGTGTGCTTTTATGAATATGTCTTATATTTTATTTATTTAAGTTTTTTTCGTTGGTATTTTTTTTAGTTTTGCTGCAATTGCGCAGCTGGTAAATATTGACACAGTCAGACAGTTCGGGACAGAACCGTTGACAGCTGATGGTCATCATCATCATCATCATCAGCGTCTCTTCACAAATTAACAAATATATATACATATATATTTTTTTTAAGCCGTCTGGCAAACAATTTAAGGTGTAAACGGTTGAGGCTTCCACACGCTCTGCGATCATTATTGCTTGATAAACTAACCGACTCGGTTGACTAGGCATATATCATTAAAAAGCAAAAGTTAAACAAAATAATAAGTCAGCGTCTATCTAGTGTTTATGTTTGATAAACTCAAATGCCCAATCAAAGTGTTAATATAACGATTTGAATGGCTTGGGAAAGGCTGAAAATAAAAGCTATTTCTTTGCCACACATATTTTTGATTAGGCATTAGTGTTAATTAAACTGAAGCAGCAGAATGCTAAATGGTTATCGATTTGTAAACTGTTGAAGAGGTCTGATTAAGTTTATAAGTTGGCATTAGGTTTATTCAATAGTAAATGTTTATTAGTTTCAGACTTTTGGTTAAAGATTTTCCACTCATTTTTCATCCGTGGCGGTGAATTTGGCAGTGCGAATAAAATAAGCAATGAACTTTTTTAAAATGTTGAAGCAAAAAAAGGGCATTTGAAACATCCATCCTGGCAACTTTGGTATCCCTGCTTTCTAGCATTCGGGTATTTTCCAAATTATTCAAACTAAAAAATCCTTTTCATCCATTTTCCACCTTCATGGGTGAATTTTGCCCGATGCTTTTATCAACTTGATCTCCTTGTTGGGTCATCAATAAGTTTTCGAGCAGCATTAAATGCAGCATTAAAAACTGCAGCATGATTTAAAATATTTTCCACGCATTCACTTCACATGATTTGTCCTTTTGCATGAACCATGACCATATGAACTTTATGACTATGCAGATCTTTTAGTTATTTCTCACGCTGCATGCAACACACGAATCTATGCCACGACAGAAAATTGTTGCTTCCAAAATGCGGCAATACTTAAGCCACTTGCAACTAGCAGCGGCGGCAGACACCGCCTATATGAGACTGCATTATTTGGGGTGAGGCAACTCGCTGAACAGCAATTTTTCATTGTTGCAAAGTGCTTTGAAATGGATTTTTACTTAGTTGAGCGCGGTCCCAAGAGCTGAAGTTGGTTTTGCGGTCTGATTTGCCTGGGTTTGTTTGATTCTCGAGGCCGTCTTGACGCCTACATCATGTGCCACAGTTTTGTTGCGCACTAAGTTCAGTTTAATGAGTTTTTATAGATTTTTTCACTGTTTTTTTTTTTTTTTTCAATTTATTTTTTCTATCTGCGTTGCAGTTGTAAAAAAAGTTTTCGCTTTCACTTTGGCTCGCGTGTGGACCTCTTGACGCCTTTCAATTTAGATATGGATTTTGCACTTTGCAAGGACACTCCAAATAGCTGTAACCTAGGAACCTTTAAAGGTGCTGTCAAAGAAGAAATAGAAGAGAAAAAAAACACAGGCATACGTGAGCCATGGTGAAAACAGAAGTACGAACGATTCGCTGTCATAAAGAATCAACAAAAGGTCATGAAAGCCAACAAATAACTATAGTTTGTTGATTTAACATAGTTAATGCGCATAAAAAGTATCCTGTCTATGAGCTGCCTCGGCGGGTGCAGGGTTGAAATGTGGGTTATAGGCCCAACAATAAACAGGCCATAAAATGTTTGCGCCGTGCTCTCTCGACCTGCTTTGGGGTTTTGCTTTTTGTATCAAATAAACAAAAAGAAAAAATGTAAATAGCTAGAGTCCATGTGTGGATCAAATGCTCTGCCCATAGAAATTTGTTCTAATTTTGGGTAGAAAAACATAAAATCCATTGAATTGAAAGTTATGTTTTATAAAGTGGCGTAATCTAAAGTGTGCAGAAGCTTTATCCATACTCTATATGGATTATGTAGGGGCTATGTCCACTTCGAGTATTTATTATTTGCGTATTACAAGGGAAGCCTATGGAATACATTTTATCGAGTGTGCTTTGCTTTACATTCGTAAACGTTTCAATATCATAAAAAATGTCTTACATGCTTAAATCAAGCTCGTTTGTTGTGTTCTTCGGAAGTTAAACGTAAGAAAAGTGAGATATTTATTCCCTTGCTGTCAATAATTATATTTATGCACCTAAATGTCACGTTACAAAAGTTCGCTTTTATATCTTAATGATACTAATTCAAATTCGACGTACATTTCACTTTATTTGACATACTTTTTTACATAGCAAAAACTCCATAAACCGCCCTAGTTTAACTCAACCAGTTCAGCAGGCCGTCAACTAAGATTTATGTGTTCAGGGAAGACATTAAATTAAAGCACGTAGCCACCAAATAATATTCAATAATAAGCGGGTGAAAAGAGGGGGGTTTCTATAGAGCAAGTAGAAAAAAGGTTTATCTATGTCAAACTATTTTTGAGCTGCTGCTAACCTTTTGCCAGTTATGTTCCCAGCGGGAACGACACAGCAAAAATGATGTTTGGCAAGTTTGTTGCGCCCTGCCTTTGGGGCATTGATTGATTTCAACCTTAGGCCCTTCAACTCCCCCCAAAACATGGGACGACACAACATTGTATATGTAATTTTCTGGACAAGAAGGCAAACGTTCTGATTTGACCAAGTCTTCGAGTAGCTGGGGACCAAAGCGTAAAGCAATTAACGTGATTGTTACCCAAATGGGTCGAACGTTTAACCTTCAAACAGCTGACAGCAGCGTATCCATCTACTTAATACTTATCTCTGACAATAACTCAACATAAAAGTCAAGAGACCCGATGCTATAAAAGGCACAAAAAAAAAATGGTGTAGATTTTCGAGAGGAAGAAGGAAGCAAACTAAAATCAACGTCAAACACAGACGAGCCCATTAATTTTTATTGCGCACGAGAATCCCAAGGAACGAAAAAAGTAAATAGAGAGAAAGGAAGACAGCGTGAGATCGAGGGAGAGGGAGGCAAAAGAATAATAAAATTTGAATAAAAATTAGCAGGCATACATTTAGGCGCGGCCCAGCCATAAATATCATAAATTTACCAAGCGGCAACTGTTACGAATAGAATGCGCAAGTCGGAAAAGTCTTCAAGGTAATCTAGCAGAAACACCCTGTATATATATATATGGTTATGTATGAGTTTTTGTATAAGAATTGCGTGTGCTCGTTCTTTCTCGTTCTCACTCCATTTCTCTCTCTCTCTATTTGGGGCTGCCTGTCATCACATCAAGCGGGGTTGCTTTTCACTGTTTGTTATTATTTTCTCTCGGTATAACCTGGGGTATCACACTATTTTTGCTTGGTTTGTTACGTTTCATGTTTACGAACTCGTTATAAATAACTAATTCAACAATTAAACCACTTTTACAAAACAAATTTTGATTTGATAGTTGATTCGATAGCTGAACGTCTATGTTATGCAAGTCTTATCAAAGAGCTTCTGGTATCAGCAAAATCGATTGGTGATTGCCTAGGTATTTTGACTAGGTTTCGGAGTTGAAGATGAACAAACTTTGAGAATAATATTATTTGAGTTTAAACTTTGGTTTCGAAACAATTTTTGATTGTCCGATAATTATAAATCTTATAAAAATTAATGAAGGTTCATATTTATATTATAACATTAATATTTAATATAATATATTTTGTCTTTCCATAAATAACTTCAATTTATTTAACTTCAACATTAACTTAAACTTCAATTTATTTTTTCAAATTATAATGTTATTTGCAACTAGTTGCTTCCACAAAATAATTTCTTATTTCTTTCGCTTGACATAATTTTTTTATTTTTTCTTATGCATATTTATTTAATCATATTTCTATTTTAATATTTTAGTTATTTTAATGTTATAATTAAAATATATTCAAAGCAAGATTTAAATTTTCATGCAAATAATAATTTTATAAATTTATATATTTTATGTTTTGTATATTCCTCTAGGGTATTTCTACTTCTGTTTTAGCGCTTTTCTCATTTAGTCCTGCGGGTTTTGGCCACTTTTAGGGGGCGCTTCTGTGGATAAACAAATAAATTTGCGACTACTTTGTGTGACAGGTCCAGACTTATTGGCGTCGGTCACGTTGCCTGTTTTCTTCATACTTTGGTAAAATATTTTATTTATAACATCATAAAACGGAATTTTTAGTTCTAGTTATGGTCGTTGCTGCCATCGCTAGTTTTCAGTATTTGATTTCGGGGATTGATGATAATCTCTTGCTATCTCATTTTTATTTGTATTTCTTATTTGTATGCTTTTTAGTATTTGTTGTTTGTGGCAAAAGTTTTTAGCCTAAGCTATGTTGAGAATTCGGCTTTTGTTGTTGATACTGACGTCAGCTGCTTCCAGAAGCTGAGCGGGGACTATAGGCTCAAGAATTTCCTGAGGGTGTGGGTTGAGCGGCAACAGCCTCAGGTATTTGCCACTTGAGCCAGCATCTTTGGGGACACACAAAACCAAAAGCAGCTGCCTGCGCGCCATAAGTACATCGGGTATTATGTGGTACTTACTTAGGCTGCTTAGAGGGGATTTGCCTGGCATTTCTGCACACTTCTGTCCTGTCTATAGCCCCTCTTCACCCGCAGCCTGCCTTATAATTAAAACTTATGGTTTTCGTGGCTGTGTGTGTGTGTCGAATCTTTGAAATTGCCAGCGCATACTTTTGGGGGCGGCTTAAACATAAACGTAAATAACCTGCATCTCTTTTTATGCCAATTTACCTGGGGTTCGTAAACATAATACTTATTGGAAGTGCTGCTGCCTGCTAATGTTGCCATTTTGTTGGCATTTCCACTTGATTGATTCTGTTATAACATTTGCCAGATAAATACAAATGGGCATATAAATTTTATTTCGGTAAATTGCCCATTTGCATTTGGCTAAAATATGATGCTATGGCTACGTTTTTGGGTTAAAATTACATTACTAATACGCACCGTTACCAGACACCTGTTTTACATGCTAAAAGTAAAAAAAGGGTTCGTGTACTGTGAGAAAAAATATATTAAGTAAAAATATATAAATAACAAAAAACATATAACACAAAATAAATAAAAATAAAATAAATGAATGTATAAAATAAAAAATATATTAAATACACAAATATTTAAAATAAGCAAATATTTAAAATAAACAAATTATTTAAATAACAAAAGTTTATTAAAATAAAATAAAATAAAATGTAATGAAAAATAAAATCAAAGACTTTCAACATATTTAATAAGGAATAATTGTATTTGGGATAATTTTTTGACATCTTTGATGCCAAGTTTATAGCTAAAATATATCAACTTTTGTACCTTAAAAATCAATTAATATACCATTATTATTATATAATCTAACGTTTAAAACAATATATAAATCAATAAAAATTACTCAACTGTCTGATTTCTGACTTAAAAATATTTTTTATATTACGATTTTTGTTAATTTTTAAATTTTACAATATTTAATCTGGATTCGAGGAAACAATTTCTATGTTTTCTTTTTGTTCAGTGCATAAGGGCGATCTCTCTTTCCCCATATCCTTTTCTCTATCCCCGCAATGCCGACGCGTCATGCCTCAGTGCTCTGCTGACTGACTTCCTGTGTGTTTTTGTGTGTGTGCGAAACGCTTCCTGCATACATGTGCTTACTCATTTTGTATACACACATATCTACACATGTATTTAGCTGAGCAAGTGCGTGTGTGTGAGTTTTTCTTTTTCATTTTGGTGAACTATGTGTTGTGCATTTAAATTTCAATGCCTGGCGGCCATTTGACAGAATCCCAGAGCAGAGAGCCCCAAAGCGCACCTGTTTTTGTGTATTGACTCGCAACCAACCTTAAAGTCATGTCTTACCTGAATGATACGGAGTTTATTTTTATTTTTCTTTACTTTTTTTGTTTTGACATTTTTTTGACAATACACATTGCAGTTTATAGCGTTAAGTGGGTGTGCGTGGTGTGTGTTCTGGTTTTTTATTTTATATCATTTAATTTGCCAAAATAGTTGTGCCTGTTTGTTTTTTGACCCGAACATTGGGGTTTTTAAATATGCACAGGTCGCTGGGAATTTAATCTTTCAGAATTTAAAATTGTTTGAAAATAACGGTATTTGCCTCAATTTGTTTACCCTTGTAATTAATGTCGTACCCCATTAAGTATCTAAATTCTAGGCCAGCATTAACGGCATCAAAAAACTACCATATGGGCGATCGGGTGACAAGTAGGTTCTTGTATCATCATATATTTAAGCCAAACTCGGCATTTATTAGTTTCACTTTGCTCCTCATAAAAAAACAAAATTCTATCAATATTAGAATACTATATCATTAAGCTTTCATAGGAACGATCGGCCGCATATGAGGTTCTAGTATAGAACACATTTTTTGTTAATCAAGATATTTTGCGCAAACAGGGCGTCTGTAAGTTTCACTTTGCTTACTACATATATGCATAATGTTATCAATGTCGAACCACTACATCATAAAACTGACTAAACGATCGTTCGCAAAGGAGGTCCTTTTTTTGTTTTCCTAGATATTTTCAACAATTTTCTCGTTTATGACACTCTTTAACATTATACATACTAAAGAATATAATATTAATATATATATATATATATTGAAAAGATTAAAACTTTAAATAAATATATTTAACACAATCTACTCTACACCAATATTGTTCTACTATTAATATTTCCCATTTTTGCCGACTTCACATAAACAGATTTGTTTTTTATTTGTGTATATTAAAGCTCACGTTTCATGCTACCGTTTGACCATTTCGCATTTATGATATTTTTTTTAAACCTTGACCTCATAAACTTATTGATTTGCAGCATATGTTTGAATATTTTTCCTAGTTTTTATTTTATTTGCTAGTGCCAAACCCCAAAAAAGCTCAACAATCAATTAGTGCAATATATTTTTTTTTATTTATGTTTCTGTTTCTATCGGAATTTATGGATTTGTTTTTGTGCGATTCCAAAACCACTTGATAGTTCAATTCGGATGCTCAGTGCACAATTTTTGCTTGGTGTTGTCTGCATTTCTCTTACATATTTGCTGTTGGCTTTTTGTTTTGTTACCTTCGGCAACATTACAACAACAACAACAACATTGAAAACTTGTTTAAAATTTCAGAGTTGTTTTTTAGTTTTTTATGTTGCGTGCGTCCAGCACATTTCATGTTAATTGCTTTGCGCTGTCTGCCAAAAACTTTGACCTTTTTGTTATTTTTCAATATCAAGTTCAGCGCGCACATATATATAAATATTTGATTTTGTTTTACTTTAAATTAGCTTCCAAATTTCATTTAAATTAACAAAACTATCAAAAACAACAAGAACAATAACAAAAATGAAACTAACCCTCAGCTAATCAAGAGCTTTGCATTTGTTAGCTTTGTCATGCTAATTTCTCGTGGTGGGTTTTATTAGTTTCTATAGCGCCAGCTATAAGAATTTTCTTTTCGATTAATTAATACTCTTTCGAGTTTAAAAAGTGAAATTAAAAAATTTGTTATATTATTTTAATAGACAAATGCTTTAAATTCTTTGTGCCTATTAATAATTTTTTTTTTAAGTTTAGGTTTTATTTGTTGTTCATTTCTAAGACTTTAAACTACAAATCTTAAAGTCCTATTCCAAGACTCGTTTCATGCTGTTTGTCTCATGCAAATATGCTGCCGGCTTCTATATATGTTGCTTGTTGACAATTTTAAGTTGTTGTTGTCTTTGGTTGATTGGCAGTCGCCAAAGTGCATGCCACAAGTTTGCTCCCCCCGCCCAAAAAATCAAAAATACGAAAAAAAAAAAAAAAACAAAATGGATAGAATAAAATGCTCAATTGCTTGAATTTGGCTGGCACTTTGGCATTTGCTGCAATTGAACGGACAAAAATGAATAAATAAACCTTTTTTTTTTTGTCAAGCAGCAGCATCTTTGCCAAAGCGTTTTAGACATTTATTTTGCAAGCAGCTGTGTCAGTTAAATTGGCTTAAACGCAGGCGTTGCTGCCATGCTGACAACATGTGCAACATGCAACCGGCAATTTATGCGTTTAATTCAGGCCTATGTATAAATCTAAATGCTTTTAAGCCGCTTTTTAGCTTGCCGCCCGATTGTCTTTATCTGCAGCTGTTGAGTAGCTGACTGACAGTTAGGAATTTAACGCCTACACAGAGTCCCCCACCCTGCCACATTTCGTTGGAATGTAATTTGAGTGGAAATTTGCTGAGACAATAGAGCATCGCGCTCGCCTCAACTTTAGATTTCGCCCGATTTTCTGTGGTTTCACGGTTTCCCATTTGCCGCCAGCTGCGAATTGTTTCTTTTTTCTTACCATTTTTTTTTTGGTCGTGAAATTGTAGCGTGTAATCTGAGGCATGCATTTGGTTTCACTTTTATTTTTTTCAGCAGCTGCCTTCGCAGATTTGCAAGGAAATAGCTTTAGCTCAAATATATCATCGTGTTGTTTCTTTGTGTTTTTAGTTAGCTGCAGGTACTACACAGGTAGGGTTGCCGTGTTTCTGTTGAATTATGTTTTTTGCCTTTCAATTTGGTGCTGATTTGTGTTGTGTGCCAGCTACTTGAGAGTTATTTATAAAGCGGCTAGAAATAAAGCTTAGCTACAGCATAATCTACCACATGTGTTTTAAAAAAAAAAGTTGAAAAATGATATAAACTCATCTTCTTACAAAATTACATTTAATTTGTGCTCCCTTGCCCTTTCCGTTTCCTTTCTCAGCAAAATTCGAATTAATATATCATTTAAATTTGTAGTTAAGCTTTAAAGTTAAACTACCTGAACTATTGATTTTCAACTTATGAATAAGTGCGCCACGAAATCAATTAAGTACATTATAGACCACCTGCTTACATACTGTATCAGTGGAAATCACTGATTCGCCTTCGTGTCTGCCCATTTAATTATCTAACCATTTATCCCACAGAGTGTGTTATGTCAGAGTGTCGAGTGTGAGTGCGCTCTTCAGTCTAACACAAAACAATTATACATTCTCCGCACGCACACTAATCAAATCGACATGTTACCCACCTGTACAGCAATAACTGCCCCCCCCCCCCCCCATACAAAATAAAAAAAGCAAAACATTTTCAAACAGACAGATATAACAATCGGTAGTACCATAAATACTCGCGATTTGTGATCTGAGCGTTGCGATAAATACTCCGAAATGTGACACGCGCCCACGTAATTAGAACATTACCAACATTTAGCCCAAAGTGTAACTAGAAATTATGTCCGTACGCATTTGGGCAGGTTTCTTTTTAAAAAAGTTTACGTTTTGAATACCCAGTGTTCAGAAAGTGGCACAAGAGGGTGGTTGAGTATTTTAAGGGCAGCTCATTTCGCTTTTAAATATTGCATATCAATTTATCTGTGCCATGAAATCGAGCTCAGAGACAAGACATGTCAACTATATGCATTCAGCGGCACTTTTAAAAGTATGTAAACTGTTTGGTATACGTGAACTCTATACCTTTAAAATAATCTTAAATATAATATCTTTATATCCTAATCTAGATAAAAAATATATTTTAGACCTGCCATGGAGAACTTTCAATGCAAATACAGGAAATCTTTTAGTCCACAAATCGCTTCTATCACTTTTCAACTTATTTCGTTTGCTGTTTTATGGTGCTGCGACATATCAAAAAATAATTTTGACAACGATTTTGACAGCTCTCAAAGTAAGCTGCGTGCCAGGCGGAACCGGCGGAACCATAGACAGCAATAAAAAGCAACTTTACCAACTTTGGTCGTCAATTACGCAATGAAATAATTATTATTATTTATTGTTTACACTTGAATATTTGTGGTTTCAAAATCTCCACATTATGTTTGAGTTGGGCTCATATTTGCTCTGTGGGCTGTGACTTATCTCAACAAGCGTCAGGTTATTCGCCTTGAGATTAGAGTGGAACCAAACACACGCGATTGGTAGTATAGAGTGGACACTTGACTGGGATTTAGGCTGTAGTTTAACTATCATTCGATTGCCTATTTAAGTGTGTAAATTAAGTATGTGTTTATGACAAGCGGAGCACACTACACAGATAAAACGGCCAAAGACCTTATGTCGTGTTGCACTTGAAAAATAATTTTAGTGGCTTAACACAACAATTGAAAGTAATATAGTTCGACTTTTTGTTACTTTGCTGAATTCTTTGCTCATTTCGTTATTAAATGTTGTTCGAATAGTTTTCAAGTTTCATGACGCAAACTTTTCCACAAAATTGTAAGCAGCAAAGGGAAATTATTGCAGACAGAATGGTTCAACTGGAAGACGCTCTAGATAATAGAGTAAAATTACAATTTTGTGGGTATGTGGGTAAAGTTTCATGGAACAATTTTTGGTGTTTAGTCATATTTTACTTGATGACAGAACTTTTCCCATATTTACAACAATATGAAGTTTAATATTATGCAACGTATTGCAGACCACTTAAGATCGTGCTTTGATTAGCCAGGGTAACGGAAGAAGCTAATTTGTTATTAATGGTTAGAAAAGACGCAGCCAAAATTTTTAAGTTTGTTAGCTTGAGGTTATGTGAATTATTATTTTTTATTTATTTATTTATTTTTTGCTTTTTTGGTTATAGATAACGTTTTTGTAGAAGATTAAATACCATATATACCATACATGTGAATAGCTTTCTAAATAACATCACCAAAAATGAACAATTATTTTAGATTTACATGTTTTTACATTGTAAAAAACCTGGCGTCTCGCAACTAAAGATACACAAATGGCGTATAAGGGAACCAACTTTAAAAGCTGTTTACTAAATAAAATAAACATCTAATTCAAACAAAAAAAAAATTATTGTAGAATCGAACCGACAACTCGTGTATATTAAGACAAGAGTTCCGACAAACCTGCCTCCAGTTTCTTAATCCTTGTACATGAATAATTTTCCACACACTCTCTAAGCCCAAACATGATATACTCATGCTCGATTGACTTTTTATACCCTGAACCCATTAAAAATGGGTATAAGGGTATATTGTATTTGTGCGAAAGCCAAATGTATGTAACAGGCAGAAGGAAGCATCTCCGACCCCATAAAGTATATATATTCTTGATCAGCATAAATAGCCCAGTCGATCTAGCCATGTCCTTCTGTCTGTCCGTCCGTCCGTCCGTCCGTATGAATACGCAAGGATCTCAGAACCTATAAGAGCTAGAGACTTGAAATTTAGATGTAGATGCTCCTAGCTCCCGCGCAGATCGAGTTTGTTTCCGATAATCGATAACTTACGCCGTTTCCAAGCAATCGATAAAAATCTATCCTGTTTTTTGGCCAGTTTTGGTAAATAATAAGAGCTAGAGTCACCAAACTTGACATATAACTTTTAAAGTAGAATATATATATGCATTTGATGTTGGCAGAGGCGGGTTCAGGGTATTTCCTAGTCGGGAGGTCCCGACTAGAACCTCTTACTTGTTATAATTTAATTGAAATTGGCGGTCGATTGGCCAAACTATTAAAAATTTTAATTGCCGCTTTTCCAATAAAATGCTAAATATCAACTGTTACGCATAATTTCGAAAGGCATTAAAAGGAAATTAAAAAAAAAGAGCAGTTCACATGTTTAAAGTATACTTCAATTTGGTTGTTTTGTTGCGCAGTGATAAGTTAATCGCTTTTTATTATTTCATAATACATTTTGTTGTTTCAATTAAAAATCTGTTAAAATGAGCGCTCGAATGTCACTAAATTGCTTAATTTATGCAACATTATTCATAATATCAGCTACCATTGGCGACTTAGTGTCGGCTTTGTGTATAAAAAAAGTATTAAAAAAATCTAAGCGCATAATAAAAAACTGAACTAATTAGCACGACTCGTGTCGCGTTTACTGAAAGGGTTTCAAGAGTTTGTTACATTTGCCTAATCACCATGAAAGATCTGTACAATTTTACATAAATTGTATTTTAAAATTATGCTTGCCTTAAGGCCAGTAAAAAATTGAGTATATAAAAGCATATTAATGAGCAATAAGCACTCCCTTCACGTTTCAATCTTATTGAGTATAAATCATTTCCGTAGACTTACTAAAAACTAATAAAAGACGCATTATAAAGCTATTAAATAAACATTTTCCACACAATTTGTTCTAAAATACATTAGTTAATATCGCTTTACACCTGTTTAAAGTTTTTTATTAGAGCGGTTCGCCAACTCAGCTAGAAAATAGAAACCCAGATTTCAGTTTTTTTTTAAATTCAGTTTTAACGGCGCGTTAATTGATTCTGAGTGCTGCTGCAGTTCACGCCCACAATGTCGCCAATTTACAGCCAGCTATTGATAATAGTTGATGTGTTTGGGAAGCCAAACACACACACACACACACTCACACTCACACACGCTCTCACAGACACAATCAAATGCAGCCACAAACAAACTAATACAAACACACACTAATATATAAGCCAATAAATATTGACACTGAGTTATGGGGCAAAATGCGCAGTCTGTTTATATCGTATAGATTTACTAATGGTATTCTATATATAACTGTTTAAGTCTGACTTTAGCTCAGGGTGTTTAATAAATGACCGAAATTGGCGCAGAATATTTAATTAATGAGCTGCTTTATCTGACATATTAATTGAAAATACCACACGTGAAATTTTACACAAATTTATTGATACACAATTAGGACACAGGAGCAGACCAATAGACACGCCCGTATCTCTGCGTGGTTAGATATGTATTATTTGTATACATATATATTTATATAGATATATATTGTTAAATGTTGTCTGGTTTTGCATTGGATATTATCTTGATTTAATTATGCAGCTTTTGTGCTTTAATCTTTCATTATCTATCTTTTATAGGTAGCGCATCTTAAGCCTGTTTTTATTTATTTGACGTCTTTGTGGAATTTTTGATATTGGAAACAAACAAGCTTTAATTTCAAGCAACTCATCAAATGCTTTAAGTAGTCTTCTTATTAACCGTTTGCTTAAGTTGCTGAAATCAAAATATAATAAAAATAAGGCTAATGAAATAACGCATATCAAATATAACAAGCCCTTAGAAAATTTTACTAATGAGATCTTAAGCGACCTTTAGATTTAAAATAATATTAATATATAAATATTTAAAAAATGCACTTTTGATGGTATCTATTTAGTTACAATACAGTTTTCAGATGCTACAATATAAAGCAACTCTTCAACAGATCTGCAACACCCGCAACGTTAGAAGTCCTACTGATTTACTATTATATAATACGGGGCTTCAACTTAAAATCAAGAATAAATAAAATAAAATTAATCTTTATTGCCACAAATTCCATTTAGAATGAACGTATTAGCTAAATTCCTGTTTTCTCTCTTTCTCATTTCAGGTAAGAATTCGCTCGTAATATCAAAACCGCGCATGATCATGTTCATTGAACATAACAAGTAAGAGTAGAACATAAGCTTTACTGAATTTTACTTCTAGAAAAAGTCGTATAATTATCGATGAATTGCAATGTTGAACTATTATTGATGTTTAATGAGCTCGAAAACACTTTATTGATTAAATAAGCTTTTTTCTAAAAAAAAAACGTAAATTAATGTTTTTAACTTAAATTTACAGGGTATTATTGAGCTTATATTGTGACAGCTTCCTCAACAATTCCATGACTATAAACACACTGCCCACAAAAATTATTTGCATAAATTGCACAGCTCGTTAGCTGATCTACAAAATAAAAGTCAATCAATCAGGTCTCCGAACACACACTTGACATAAATGAGTGCGCACTCGAAAAGTAAAAGTGTCAAAAAATTTGAAACCAAATTAAACCAAAACATAACTAACTCATTTCGATTCCCGTCTGTGCTTCACAAGGTTAGCCGGTTCGGCATGCCAAGATATGAGCACTACTTGCGTTGATTTTTACGGCCCAATATGGCGAACAGTCACGAGTCACATGCATATTTATAAGTCGACCATGCAGTTGGCTGGCTCTAGCGGGCAGCTGAGTTATTTGCTTTTAATTTATAATGGGTTTTGTGCTTTTCCAACTGATTATCAATTTTATGACATATTTTCAACCAATTCGTAACAAGCGAGTTGTGTGCTGGGAGGAACAAACAAATTCAGCGGCAATCAACTCTCATTTTAATTAACTTGAAGAGATTTCCAATCAAATAAGTCGAAGAGTAAACGCGTAGGTTGCTGTCTTAGTTAAGCTGTTGAGTTTTGAAGGTTGCGTTTGTCGTCACTAGAAAACTTGTTACATTTTCGAGTCTATTGTACCAAAATAGGGAAGCACTCTTTTTATACCCTGAACCCATTAAAAATGGGTATAAGGGTATATTGTATTTGTGCAAAATCCAAATGTATGTAACAGGCAGAAGGAAGCATCTCCGACCCCATAAAGTATATATATTCTTGATCAGCATCAATAGCCGAGTCGATCTAGCCATGTCCGTCTGTCTGTCTGTCCGTCCGTCCGTCCGTATGTATGAACGCAAGGATCTCAGAACATATAAGAGCTAGAGACTTGAAATTTTAGATGTAGATGCTCCAAGTGCCTGCGCAGATCGAGTTTGTTTCCGATAATCGATAACTTACTCCGTTTCCAAGCAATCGATAAAAATCGATATCGATAAAAATCGATATCGATATCCTGTTTTTGGACAATTTTGGTAAATAATAAGAGCTAGAGTCACCAAACTTGACATATAGTTTCTAAAATAGAATATATATATGCATTTGATGTTTGAAGAAGAGGGTTCAGGGTATCCCCTAGTCGGGAGCTCCCGACTAGAACCTCTTACTTGTTTTAAAACAATTTGTCAAATAAACGAACAGCTTGAATGTGCTCTGGGTATGCTATGAGTGTGCCACGAATTTGTTAACTCATTTTAATTAATATTCCGGGGATCAAAGAAGTGCTAAAGAAAATAAAAAGTTAAACAAGAGTGCTCTAGTTGGGAATACGTAACTAGGAGATACTCTAGGCTCAGCTGCGAACTGCCGTAACATATATTTAATACTACTTTGTAAGCACACAGAGCCCAATACTATGAATGATTCATTCCTAAATTACTTAAATGTTTATTTTTCGATCCCTATCAAATAAAGGGTGGGATTCAAATAAGAGCAAATTTCCATTCCATAACTTACAAAATAAATTTAATCAGATTCAATAATTGATTTATACAAAACATATAAATTTATTTTGCCCCTATAGTTCCTATAAAATTTAAGATATATTCAAACGAAAGTGGTTAAAATTCGATTATTATCGATTTTGGAAAAACAGAACTTCTGTCGATATTTTGAAATAAACTGAATCGGTATATGGTATATGGCTTGCCAGTATCTATAGGCTTTGATTTCGATGTGTTTTTAGAGATGGGGCCATAGCTATTATCAGATTAAGAATATATATACATACATATATGTAATTAATGATTTTTACAAGCTTTCTCCCAACTGCTTCATACCCGTTGTTGGCCATTTTCAAAGGGTACACGGTTTAAAAATATAAATAATAAAAAACATTTATCAAACTTTACTCGTAACTTGGGCGCGCTAACCCTTCAAAATTGTTTTTTTCCTTCTTGTTTTTAGTTTCTGACAGCTGCAGCTGCCCAACGCTTAAAAGTGTTTAGTAAAAAGAATATTTATAAGAATTAATTGCATTGAACTGAACATTTGTGTGGTTGTGCGTTCTTGTGTGTGCCTGTCACGTCATTTCTATAGCCCATAAGCGTTATTAATATTATTTTTCCACATTAATTGGAATGCTTTGGTGTGATGCGCTCTGTGTTTCCCGGAAGACAATTGTGAGCCACAATTTGATTCAGCGGGAGACCTCAAAATCAAACAGTACATCATTGTTCATCATTATCATCATCTTCCATCATTAGCATCATCATCAAGTTTTTTGAATGGTTTTGTGTTGTGGGGCATCTTTTGCACTTTTGCTTTCAATTTACAATCCATTTTTTATTTCTCATTTTTTCTCCCATACATTTTTTTTTGCTGAATGCCCGCCTTTTGTATTGGCTGCGCTTTCGATTCCAATTCAATTCAATTGGTCTGGTCTGGATTCGCTCTGGGCGGTCAAGTTGTTGCAGGCATTGCAACTGAAAACGCTTTAATTATTAATTTCTCCAGCATTTTTTTAATGTTTGTTGTGCAGCGTATATATACATACGTACATATATGATGATGGTGTTGATTATAATGTAAGCATGCGGAAGCATTTCAATATTAAATCGACTGCATCAGTGCTGCATTTAAGGCTATGCAGACTCCAATTTGATATCTTGAGTGAGAATTTTTGCTGGGTTGCTAGTTGGGCGTGTGTTAGTGGAGCACAAAAAAGGAACGAGATTTTGAAGCAAAATTATTTATTCCAAAAAATTTGAAAAATAAAATAAAATTATAGATTGTTATTAACCCTCTTGGTTTCTAGAAACAAAAACTTAGTGGTAGCACTTTGTTACGAAGCAAACGCTGCAAATAAAACATTTTACATATATATTAGTGTATCCAAATGCTACATTTATAACTTTTTAAATGTATTAATAAATAATGTAAATAATTTATGTATATTTGGCAAGGATTTATATCGTAAATATATAGCTTAGTCTGTCTTAAATGCAATTTCGTCTTGCTTTTAATTATTGTTGTCCACGTATAATACTCAATATTCAAAGATCTTAAATTCCACGCCTTACACAGCATTTTATATGCATTCGAATCAGATTAGTAGTTTATTCATTTGCAATGCTCTCACGCACACGATCGCAAAACAAACACACAAGCACACACCCACAGCTGGTAAACAGCTCTATTCAATTGCATGCACTCTGACTTTAGCATTTAATTTATGCCCATATGCAACGCACGTTACACTCCCAACTGCAACTAGTGTGTGCCCGTGTGTGTGCCTGCGTGAGTGTGTGTGTATGTGCGTCTGTATGCCTCCGTTTCGCACTCATGTATCTGTTTGTAAGCCGCTTTATTGCTTAAATGAAGAAATAGGATTACGTCCTTCAATTCATGTGAAACCTTTGCCTTAGCTATCGGCTATATATGTTAGCTGTTGAATTTTCGGCCTATATGTTCATTTATCTATCTATGAGCGAAAAGCTGAATGCAATCAGGCTCTAAATTTTAAATGTGCTGTTTATTTATACACAACTCATCAGTTTGTGTGTGGCCTTTTCTGCGTTGTTTACTGTCACAGAAATGTATTTAATGAATGTTTCCAAAAGGGCGAAAATTTTGATAATTTATTTATAATGAGCTTTTGATGAAAGCTTTAATTTAAAATCAAAGCTCAGTGCGGATAAACAATAATTTATGCAATATTAAGCAGAAAATTCGTTTAAAAAGAGTATTTGAAATTCAACGTGTTTGTTATCAAATGTTCTTTCTGTTGATTTATTTACAGCCAAATGTCTTGAGTGCCTTGATGAGGGGCAGACATTCAGGGTTGCGGTGCGGGGCGATTGTTGACACTTGACAGCTCTTCGGACAACAATGAACTAATTTAAGCAGCGCAGTGTCATACATCAACAAGAATATGTTGTTGTTTGGTTGTCTTGAGAAAAGTGTGTGCCACTTTTTAGTTGCACTCTCCCCCCAATTTTCTTTTGAAATATTAAGCTGCATGCTACGCAAAAGCTTAAGAAAAATTAAAGAACATACATGCTTCCGGCAAAACATGGAAAAAATAAAAAATATACGTCAGAAAACTCAAGAATCATTTCAAACATTCAACAGCTGCTGCCCGCAATCAATTTTCATGGTTAACCCATAGTCGACATGTGGATCTTAAGAGTGCGGGAGCTCGCTCTAAGCAAATGACATGTGTATATAAATCTTGGACAAAGTGCGAGTAAAAATATATGTTCTCTTGTGTTGTCGCCAACGCAAAATATGAAAAAACTCGCACCAATTTTTATGTTGTTAAAAAACAAATTATACATGCGTTTCAAGAACTCACACAGTTCTAGAAAATGTGCATAAATCTCTTTAAAAAAAAACGCTAAAAAATGCAGGTAGCACAGCCTTGGCCTCTGAGTCATTTTGGGAATTTCCTCTGCCCAATTCACGTCTTTTTTTTATGGCCGTAGGCTTTTGTGGCCAGTGAAGTGCAATGCCAAATGCAGTTAGTGGCTGCCGCAACATATGCCATAAAAATAAAATTCCACTGCAATTGGCACCAAATGCTGCAGTCTGCAGGCTTTACGCTTTTCTGGCATCCTCCCATTCACCTCTCTGCATGTCACAACACAAGCCCATGCCAGTCAGTGGGGATGCATTTGTCATCAGTTTGGTTTTCGCGGAGGCGCTTCAAAAATGCACGCATAACTTGGCCCTTAACCGAGCTGCAAAAGAGAAAAAAGTACACAATATTTTTTAGGACCACGCTTAGATTCCTTTTCCATCCATTTTTTTATTTGCTGTGGTGCAAACCGAGAATTTTCGCAGCTATGCGACGCTCTATATGCAGCCAAGTGAGAGCAATAAAGTGCATTGCCAACATGGTCGTGTTGCTAACTTCATCATCAGGTGCTTACGTCGAGTACTTGAGTTACGAGCAGTGACCCAACCTTGCACTTTTATCATAACCATTTCCAGATGAACTTTACTTTAGAGGCTACCTGGTTGTTGGCTATTAGAATTTGCAGGGTAGAGAATGTAGCTGTGGAATGTTTGAAAGCAAGAAGCTTGTTGACCCAGTTGTGGTAAATATATATATATATATATATATATATATATATATATATATATATATATAGAAAAGTTGTTACAAGTTGTAATATTTGTACATATAGAATGCACACATAATTTAATTAATTTTCAAAGTTTCTACCTCCCCAATCGAAATGTTGATAAAAATAAAAAATAATATTTGTCCTCTCTAGGATTCTATAAATTCGAAATTTTCATTTTAAGCAATGTTTCATTTTATGGAAAGAATTTGTTATTTTATCCTATTCTCAAAAGAAAAGAATTAAATGAATATTAAATATATTTTAAAAATCAAATCTTGATTACTGCACAAAGGGCTCATTAATCGAAGCAATCTTTAATTGTGTTTACGCCTTTGATAAAAGGCTCTGTCCTATATATGAAAAGAAAGACAGCTAGCCTATGGCTAACTAGCATCTTGATTTGTCTTCTACATGAGCTAGTTCTATAGACATCCATTAGGGCCATTCTATGTTAACCATGTTCCCCTGGGCTGCATTGCCTACCTCTCCAATAGCTTGTCTTGTTCTGGTGTCAATTAAAGGAGGTCCCAGATGTATGTATAGTATTCTGACTATGGCACTTAACCGATGCATCATGGATATTTACATTGTTCTACACTTGAACACACAACCAACAACAACAAAAACAGCGGCAATAATATGCTTGGCTAATTAGACGATGTCTGGCTTGGCCGAGCTTAACTTAGCCGCAAGTTAATTAATTGTTTTTAAGCAAGCCAAAGGGCCACAACTTGAGTGCCCCAAAGAAATAATTAGCTTTTCCAATATTTTTTCATCTCGTTAGCTGGCATTCATTTGCGTAATCTTTCAATCAAGCTGCGTAAAATGCCAACACTATATATATATGTATAACATATTATTTGTCGAGCCTCGACACCAACGCCCCAACAACAACAACAGCAACAAAAACAACGACCACACGCACCTGTCATGAGCCAAACCGTAGCATAATTTATGTAAATTTTATGCGCACTTTTAAATAATTTGGGTTGGATTTTTATCGATGAACGAAGTATATTAAATATGCATGCTATGCATATATCAAGTTAATTGGGTTAATTGACGAGGTTTAACTTAACCACGAATAAAACTTAAACGGTGAGATGAAATATGTGTTAAAAATCAATTGAAGCGCTTAGATATGCGCTATCGATAAAAATGTCGATCATTTATATCGGAGAGAACCCAGCTACTAGAGAATTTAAATAGCCCGATTTATCGAGAGTAATCCATAGCAACCCAAAATAGCCAGTGTTAACATATAGTGCACAAAATCTTGAAAACCATCGATACACAAGCTGCTGTTATCGATGGGTCTGTTAGTCGGATGCATGTCAGAATCCTCCTTATTAGCTGAAACTAATTTATCAATTGTGTCAGTTTTGAATATTTGACAAACTCGAGCTTATTACTCACATGAAAATTGCCTTTCTTTTCAAATTTATTACCGCATCCAATAATCTCGAACAAATTCTTTCAATGACAAAAAAAAAAAAAAAAAAAAAAATAGAGGAAAGCAAAAGACAACGCATCAGAATGCAAAATTTGTATAATTTGTACATTTATTTTCGATTTACTATGACGAAGCGTGTGGCGAACGCATGATATGAAGTAGCTGATGATGTTTTTGGCTACATAAAAGAAAAAATCACAGAGCTTTGTATCTCTATCCATATATGTATATGTATGTATACCGTGCATATACATATGTGTATCTTGTGCGACTAATTTGCCTAACAATGGGCTTAAACACGTTATAATTCGGCTTTGTATTTGGTCGATAATTTTTAACAACAAGTTGTAGTCACAGTCAAATGATAAATGTCTAAAGTGGTCGTCTACTTGTCGCTAAACATTGTCTATGTCAATCGGTTCACACAGTTTGTCATGTTTAAGGCGGTATTTCTTAAAACGAGATCTATTCATCTACTCACTTTTTTTTTTTTTTTTTTTTTTTTTTTTTTTTTTTTTTTTTTTTTTTTAATATTATTTAACTGGGTGTTGACACTGTGCAATTCTCTTTGTTTTATGCACTTTCTTTACTCTTTTTTCTTTTAAAGGCATTAACTAAATCTCTTGGCTTCCGTATGCGATTTGTGTGTTCATTATCTTTAGATTGTCGGCAATTCGAAGACAACTGCCAGTTGCAAGTGCCTCGTAATATTATTAATGCCCAACTTTGTGAGCCACTACAAATATTGGAATGACTTGAATTGTTCACGTTTACTTCAGCTCTGACGATAAAAAAATGTAATTACATATATTGCACAGTCATTACTATGCCTTAGGCTGGGAGGGGTTTGAGAAAATACCGGAGCTATTTTACATGTTGCTCTACAAAAAGTATAATAAACATTTCAAAGCTCATTTAAAGCGGAAATTGGGTATATGAAATGCTGAAGTTTACTAGTTTGATTTAAATGTTACAGTAAATAGGCTTGTATTGTTCCAAGTATTCCACTTTCTTTGACTGTTCTTTGCAGGAATATATCATTTGACTGAACTTAACCGACTTAAAATCTTAAAAATACAAAAATATTTTGATTTTGCTGCATGTTAAACGAATTATAAATACAGGTATAATACAAAAATACCTTTATTGGATGTAGACATTTTATTTTAGGCACATTTTCTGAGCAAATTCACTTTTAATCATCAGGCTTCTTCTCACTCTTAGTCATGCCCAAAATCAAGACCGAAAATGTTAAGGAAGTAAGTCGAAATGATGCAACCGACTGTACAATACTCCGTTTAAAGTAACAAGAGCCAAAGGGAGTCGATTATTTAGCTGGCGATGTTCAGACTGTGACCAGAATTGACTTTCAAACTGTATTCTAAGGAAATATGTATTTATGTTTTATGATAGTGTGTGTTGTAGTTTCTGGCCGGACTCTGAGATAATGTTTTTCTGTCACCTCTATTTAAGGGTTCGGGTCTACGACTTTGAAAAATATAGAGCTTTGCGTTTTCAAAACTTTTAAATATAATGCCGCGTAAATGCATTCAGGGCACAAAGAATATTTAAACAATATTCAGATCTTCTTAATATAATATAACGGCCACTCGAACAGGCTTACATTGCACAAAACCAATATGCTTCTTTGTTACCTTGTGAAGAGGGTATACAAAATATTTAAACAATATTCAAAGCTTTTAATTTACGATGCACAGCCGACAAAAAAGTTTATAAATGCATGACGCCTTATTGATG
The DNA here is from genome assembly GCF_003285875.2 of Drosophila novamexicana. Classification (NCBI taxonomy): domain Eukaryota; kingdom Metazoa; phylum Arthropoda; class Insecta; order Diptera; family Drosophilidae; genus Drosophila; species Drosophila novamexicana. The sequence continues at coordinate 3,114,373 of NW_020824821.1, read as the reverse complement.
AGACGATGACGTTTTGTCCACGCCAACGGAGCCGCCTCTTTGTAATATCAAATAAATAAGGTATCGAAAACCGCATAATACAAAGCAAAAACATGGCTTGAACTGGCTGTGACTGGTCAGGTTTATATATTTATTTGTTGTTTTCTTTTTTGGCTTTTTTTTTTGCGCATACCAAAAATATCAGTATTAATGGCAGCTCCTCCGCATACCTTTTGGCTCAATAAATTACAAGGCAAAAAAAAATAATTAAGTAAATAACAAAAATTGCAAAATGAAATTGAAGCTTTGGTTTACTTATAAATATATATATATATATATATATATATATATATATATATATATATATGTCTGGCAATATCGTGTGAATGACTCATATGTTGCAAATTTCGCTTTTAATTTAATTTCGGCATTTGTTTTGACTTTGGTATTCGCATGAAGACTAGAAGGTTAATGTACCTGAAACGTACGTAAACCCAGAGTTATGAATTGTTATTGCTTGCGCCATTATATATTGCATTTGGATTATCTGGGTTAATTATTATTTTGAACTCGACTAAGTTTTTAAATATATTTTTTTTATAGGCGGAAAACGCTTCCTCTGACCCGCTTTGATTGAAAAAGATTTCTATGGCAAAAGCCATTAGGCAAATTGAGCTGCTGCTTTCTGCAGTATATTTGCTGCCGCTAAAGCAATATTAAAACATTTTGCTCATAATTAATGACTGCAAATAGTCGAAAGAGCTGCAAACAATGACAGTTGTAGTCGCCTGTGAAATGTAGCCGGAAATATTTAAAGCGGCATGTTGGCTAACAACAACAAGGATAAAGGCAGTATTGAAAGACTAAAGAAAGCCAAAAGCGGTTGCCCCCTTTTTCTCCACTCAAGCTCAATTAGATAACAACTAGCGCAGCGAGCAGGAAGTAAAAAAAATGTTTAAAAGTAAATACCAAACGCTAAGCATAATGAAAGTGTGGGTGGATGGCTTATATATTTTTTAGCGGGGTGTGGCTTAAGCCTCTCTCTCTCTCTCTGGCCAGTTGTCCTCCTGTTTATATACTTGGGGGCAAATTCTCATTGTTATGTCAGCAGCAGAAAATGAACGACTTCCGGTATTTGCTGTTCCTCCTGCCCTCTTTGAGCATTGAGCCGTGCGTAAGGATCAGCATATTGTGTTGAAATTTTCTTGGCCAGTTTTGTGAAATAATACCAAAAAAAAAACCATTTCATTGTTCAGGATATGAACGTAAAACAGGTTATTGAAAAAGGTAAATGCACATACATATATATTGACTGCTGGGTTTTGTTAAACGCAGCAGAACTTTGACAATAATGAAGCCATGCAAGAGCTGCGGCTTATTTAAAAAGTGATTTTTGTTTACCAAAAAAATGTCTTGTGTAGGGCTAATATATTGTCAATTTGCTATCAAAACATTAAATACCTTTTGCTGGTTATCTTTGAATGCGACTCTGCTAAGCAAATGAGAAGTTGTGAGTAGTACTTGAAAAACTACACACTACATATACACATATAAATGTTAAAATTAAAAATTCAATTCATTATTTTTGATATTTATATTTTTTATATTTTATTTTCGCTTTATTCAAGTTAAATTTAAATAATAAATTATTTCTATTGATATTTATTTTATTTTTATAATTATTTATATTATTTTTATAATTATTTATATTGTTTTTATATTTATTCATTTTATTTTCTCAACATTTATGCTTAATTTTAATATTAAATAATTATGTTTTATTTTTATATTTATATATTTTATTTTCCCATGATTTAAGCTAAATTTAAATTTTATTTACATACTTGTCAGAGTTTATCGAGTTTTTAACATACATAAATAAATTGAATAAATCAATGTTGCAATGTTTCAATCAAATCCACTGAAAACAAAATGCATCAGTGAATTCTGCTGATTTTACTCACAAATCATTTGCTGCATTTTAGTTGACATCTATTAAACATTTATGAGCTGTGAAATCATGTTTTATTTATGAAATCTATAAAAAAAAAGAAATCTATATGAACATTGCAACATTTTGACCAACAGTTTTACAGTTTTCATAAATTATAGCATAGAAAACGCATTTGGTCGAAAAGCAAAATGAAAAACTGTAAAACGCAAAAAAGAAACGTATATTACATAATGTTGCAAGTACGAGTCGCGATTTGATTGTTGTTGTTGCTGTTGCACGCTCGCCGTATTTGGCGACTCCATGGCTGCTGCTGTTGCAACAACAACAAAAACAACAACACTTGCAAGCAGCGATGTAATGTGCGATTTGGTCGCATCTGTTCCGCATTTACCCCGAGATTGACAATTTTTACTTCTTGAACAAAACAAGCTGCTGGCTGGCTGTCTGGCAAATCGTTTTTATGCTTTTAAGGAAATTACACGCAAAACAAAAAAAAAATAGCTTTTTATACCACATCAGAGGTTATTATAAATCCGACACGAAGTGTGACGTTCCCGTGAAGCATATGTTTTTTTTTTCAAACAGAATATTTTGCTGAATTAATATAGCTTATGCTTAGTAAACTAGTCACAGATGTATTTTTAGCTGTAAATAGTATATATATATATAAATAGTATATATATATATAAATAGTATATATATATATAAATAGTATATATATATATAAATAGTAGTATCGAGCGGATTGTAAAGATATATAGCACATCTGCCATGGGATTAATCGTTCGATAGTTAAGTTCTTGTAATTAATTAATTTTTTGTGTTTCAATATATCTTGACCAAACATCGCATTAAATGCTACCTTATAATGATCGTAATCCTTAGCATCATAAATAAATTATAAATTTATTAATAAAATATAAACGTATAATAAATATTTAAGGGTAGTTAATATTCGGCTGCACGAAAACGTTTTATTGTTCTTATTATTTATTTGTTTTTAATTTTGCATACTTTTGTTTTCTAACTATGCGATGGATGACCATATCTCGCTGTTGTCGATGTTGTTATTGCTGCTGCATTGCTAATAAACTTTAGTGCAATATTAGCTGTGGCAACAAATTGCGCTTGCGTTCCCGCCCCGGTTGCCTGCCGCCCGTTTGCTGCTTTTGTACAATGTGTTGCATGATAATAAAAATGTTTGCCAAATGGCGCGCACAGCATTTATACAATGGCTCTGAGGCCTTTTGCGTTTGGGAGCTCTGTTTGTCGGCTATTTGGCTTTAGTTAGGAGAGACAGCGGTAGTGTATGGGGTGTGCCGGGAGGGGTAAGCGCCTTTGTTGCTGCTGTTGCCACTAGCATTGACTTGGCATTGTTTGCTTTGCAGTCATCAGCTACCACCCAGCCCAACTCAAACTGTTTCTTCTGCCGATTCTTCTACAGCCACACAATGGGGAATGTGCATGTTTCCAATTATGGCGCTCAAAAGCCAGCCAACAGTAACAGCAGCAGAAACAACAGCAACAGCAACAACTATGGAACAATAGAAGATGATAATGATTGTGGTGATGATGATGCTGAGGATTGTAATGATGACTAGCACAAAGCGTTTGCAGCTACTTCTCGATGCAAATGCATATTTACACACATCCAAAATTGAAAATATTCATAAAACAAAAGCCTTACAGAAAAAATTAAAAAAAAAAAAAAAAAAAAAAAAAAAAAAAAAAATGAATTTTCAGCCTTTAGCTGGCTAATGCAGTTTTCCACTTGCTAAACGCATGTGCCTATTTTTGATGGTTCTGTAAAAAATATTATTTGTATGCGAATGCATTTAGTTTGAGTTTTTAATGGAACTATTATTGTGCACGGCATCTAAGAAATCGGGCTGTGCAACTATGTATATAAAACGTGTGGGAAAGTGTGCTGAGCTTAATTTGTTTGCAGTGCTACTTGATATGCCAAACACAGTCTATTACGATAAAGAAGGGCTATCTTCATCACGTTAACGCTTTAGTCTGAGAGACTAGCTTGCATGGAAACTTACAGACGGACATACGGAATAGGCTATATCGACTCGGCTGTTGATACTGATCAAGAATATATATACTTTATGGGGTCGAAGCTGTTTCCTATGCGTTACACATTTCGAGTAAAAATTATTATCTCTGTAAGGGTATGAAAAGCTTCAATGTATAGTAGAGTATCACAATATTAAGATATATTAGGAAAGATATCACACTATGAAAAGAATCGCAGAGTTACAAATATCTATATTTAGTTTTTTTTTTTTCTTAAATGTCATTCTGTTTGTTTATCTGCAAAAGCAAACCTTGTATAAAAAGACAATATTCGAGAATAGTATGGTAAAAATGATTTCAACAATATAATTAAGTAATCTCGTTTGATTGTCATTTCGTACTGTCTGTTAAATCTTTTGACAGTTGATTTTGTAAAATTCAAAATAATCCACTCAAACTGAAGGTAACAACTACAAACATAAGTTCATCGGATCCATTCATCATGATTCAGATAATAAAACAAACAGTGGATTTCCATTGAATTGCATTCGAATAAACGTGCATTTATTCATATTGCCTTTCTTTTCTGGGTTATTCAACATCAAGTTCGATTTACTTAGCGACACAAATGTCAAGCGTGCAGCTTTATTTAAATATATATGTATACACATATATATTGTACATCATAAATCCTTATGCAAATTACGAGTACATGGCCTTGTCAAAAATAAATATGAATAAAATGTAAATATAATAAATAAATTGTGATAAACATGTTCAGAACAGCTGCTGCAAATTGTGTGTTTGGCTGTTTGCTCTTAACCCCAAACTGGATGAATCTTCAAAAAATGTATGCGACATGTCTCAAGTAGTATTTTGTTGTTGTTGCTTGTTGCTGCCTGACGTGGCCAACACAATAGTATCTTATGGATGCGCTGCACGTTTTCAATTCGACTAAAAAACCCTTTTGGCATGCATTAAGGCAAACAGTTTTATGGCAAATTAAATGCAATTAAGTGCACACACACGCCCGACCCAACCCACACAGTGTGGTAGATTGATGATGCCATAAACATTTAAGTGCATTAAAAACCCAAATACCAAATTGTCATCAAATACGGCTTAAACGAACGCACGAATTTGGATCGCAATTAATTTTATTGTTGACAAAATTCACCCTTTGAGTCATTTAACACCTCATTTGACACATCTGTGAAAGTGTTTTAATAAATGCATTGTACAGAAGTTGATGAACATGTGTGAGTACATGCATACATATTAATACATATATAAGGCCGTAAAGATGCATGCTTGCTAATGCCAAGGCCTTATGGCTTAATATGCACACAAATGTGTATGCAGCAGCTTCTCTTTATACCCTGTGCCAAAAATAAAGTTTAGCAAAACATAATAGGTCAATAAGTTAATGTGTTTGTCTATTTTATGACGTTTCCCTACAAATTTGTGTAGATTTTTTTTGTCGACATTTTTTTAAATATCAATTTTTGGAAATATGTTTTTTTATAGTAGAGAGAATTATAGAAAGGTAGCCACCACACTTGTTATCGATATATGATATTCACAAATAATTCTTCGAATTGAGAGATCCATTAAGCTATCTCTCGATCGATAGTATGATAAGAAAATCAATGCTATCGATGTATGATAAATTATAAATGATTCCTTGATCTGAGACATTAATTTAAAGTTAACTCAACAAAATTATCGATTATCGACATACGTCATTCTTAATGCTATCGATATAAATTATTCACAAATTTATCTTAATATTGTCTATCGATAACTATAGATTTATTTTATAATATTCGATAAACGCTACTGTCAGTTTAGTTATTTGAGCTGATTGCAAGGTAGCTGCCAGTCGAATACCATTAGTAGAACAGCTTGATTGTCTTTCTTTTAATTTAATTAACAATATTTTAACGCCTACTTTGCCACAATGCCAAAATGTGTGTCATAAATATAGAATTAATAAAGAGAGAAGAAAATTTAATTCGTCATGCGATGTCGTCCGAAGCTTTAACAGGCTTTTAACTGGGTCGGGCAGAGTCGTCTGCTGCTGTTGCTGTTGATGCCACTTCAACCTTGATAAGTGAAATCTAAAGGTGCACACACGATTTCCGCAAGTGGCTTTTGCCAACTTTAAATGAAAACCTGTTAAAGGCAGGACCGGGCATAAGCAACACATGGGGGGAAAAGAAAAACATAAAACTCTATCTAAAAGGAACCACGCACAAAACTTTTTTCCTTTTTGTTAAAGGAAACGACTCAAACGGGCTGCCAGTTGGCCAGAACAAGCTGAGATGTGCCGGCCGGGGCCATGCAAAGCCAACGTGTGCAGTTGCCTACCTGTTTTGCTGTGTGTAGACACACACACACACAATCGCACATACAACTTCGCAGTTCTACGTCTTCAGTCCAGTCACGCCAGTCGGCCGCATGCTTAAGTTCACTTGCTGAGTTCAAGGTGAAGCGACCACAGTTTGTATACCCCGTATATGCCTCTTATTTTGCACCCCATACTTAAACTCATGAGGCTCTTTGGGTCTGGTCTTGGATCTGGTCTTGGCATAGTGTCATTTTTTGCTGCTGCTGCTTCTTGCTCTTCTTGGTCTGCTTGGCTTCCTTATGGACTGTATGTCTGAGTGTGTTCTTTTTCTTCTCTGCTTGCTCCCATTTGCTTGAGCGCAGTCTTTAGTGCCAGCTCTTTGGGCACATAATTACACGCTGCTAGCACATATAACCCAATGCAAATGCCTCGGCAGTGAAAAATTACTGCAAGAGTCATTCGTTAAGTTTGAAAATATAAAAGCAGAAAACACACACAAAAAGGGAATAAAAAATAGGACTCGGCTTATGACGCACTCGGTAGACTCTGAAAGACTTAATTCCCTGTACTTAGTATAAAAAAACTCAAATCTTCAAAGCAAATAGCATAGTTTAAGGATTTCAGTCGCTTGTGCTAAATAACGTCTGGAAAAATTTGAAGACTGGAAAATTAGTTGTGTGCATTTTATTCAGTAAGAATTTGAGAGAAGAATAAGCTTAATAAATTATTCGAATGTGTTAATTATATTTAAAGAAGATTTTTATTGGTGTCCATGTTAAATAAAATTTCCTATATTTCTGTCAGAATTTGAACTCAAGAAAGTTAGAACCTTTTCAAGTATACAAATTTGGGCTTTATATAAATTTTACAATAAGTTTTAATTTGGGGTTATTTGAGAGATTATTTATCATGATTTTTATTTTATCCTTCATTGATTTTAAATTTTTTCATATTATCTATAAAAATACCTAAACTATCAAATATTTTACTGATGACAATTTGGATGCCTTACAACATTAGCTGCAAAGCTTTCGCCAGTGTCGTTAATTTCAAGTAATTATTTTCAACATTCTTCAACAATTATATATTGAACTGTTCTCACAGTTATATAAAGCTCATGAGTAATTAATTATGAATATGTGTCATATTCATTAAATACCATATACTCCTAGCTCAGGGCGGCTGCTCTGCTGGGCTATTCGCTTGAAATCAAAATTTGGCGAAACTGTCATCATCCTCCACTCAAAGCCCGATTCAATTCAACTGAATTAAGAAATGAATAATTGCATAGAGTGAAACTTTGGGTTCAATGTGATATGAGATCACTCTCGAATTGCCCCCGATGTTTGGCAAAGGGTATCAACAGATTCGCATAATATATATATGCGCCATAAATCACACACTCAGTTGCCGCTGGGGCGCCAAAGCCTAGGCAAGGGGCCAAAATGGCAGGTAAAAACGCGTGTGGACAAGGCCGGAAAGCTGCGTCAGCGAAGCGCCAAGCGTTGTGCGCATCAAAGCGTATGAAAAATAGCTCTAGGATGTAGGGGCGCAGGCTGCGGGGGAATGAAGCAAAGCGAGGCGTTGCCAAGAGTTCACTTCAGGTTGTCATCTGTGTTGAAATATCATGTTGAACTTTTAGATCAAGCAAAGAGTGTATTTACCAGTCGGTTTTATGCGAACATAAATCAATTTTGTGTGCTTTTGAATACTCTGAAAAATTTGCCATAATCAAACGATTTGTTATTGCCTAAAGAGCCTCTTTGCTTGTTGGTGCCAACACTTCAAAAGCGGGCGTGGTCTCTGTGGGTGTGCGTTTGTGTGTTGCAGAAGCGTAATTAAATTTCAATTAATGCTTTCAACGAGCTGCTTTTGTGTGCGTTTATTTTTGTGTGTGCATTTGTGTGTAACAATATTAATTAAACGTGTTGAGGACTTATTAAAAATTGTTGCACCAGCACCAGCAAAAACAACGACAACAATAACCCAAACCGCAAACCGACTATTAAAACAGCGGTGGCTGTTGTTGCTTTTCAGCTTTAACTGTGCAACCACAATAACATACACTTTGCTGTTGCCTCAAGTCCAAATCGCGTTACGACTACAAAAATGGAGCAGTTGTTGATTTTTCTCAACATTTTCTCTCGTTGCCGTTGCTTTTGTTGTTATTGTTGTCATTGTCACTTTGATGTGAAACGCCTTAAAAAGTTTTTCACATTGATGTTAAGGAAAATGAAAGTTGGCTTACTGTGGCAAAGACATTTATGACAGTTGCAATAAAATCTGCTCGCTGAAAATTGTGTTGGAAGGAAATCAAATTGAAATTATGCACGCAAATTCAGGATGGTGAGCAGCGTCCGAGTTCGAATCTCCTAGGCTTGCCTGAAGTAAATTTGTGGCTTAACGGAAGGTATCTTATGCTGAACATATAAGTCGCTTTATGTATATGTATATTCAATATTTTAAAATGATTCCATTTACAATATAGTTCTTTGATTTATATTAGTATATTTTTATCTATTATATTATTGATATATATTATATTATTTATATATATTTATTATATATTTATTTGAGTACTTTACATAGGACCACCAGCTATATTCTGTTCAAAGAGTTATATACAAATTTTAAGACTTTGAACATGCTCTGCACTTAGTTAGAAGAGGTATTTAAGGCGCTCGAGACATGTATTAAAATCTATAAATATATAAACTAATACATTGTTACTCAGTATTACAAAGAATACCAGAAAATAAAAGAAAGCACTTTTTAATCAAAGCGACGTGTGCGTTTGAAATTTTTGTTTCAATTTCTAAAAGCTCCTTTTTTTTTTTTTACATTTTTTAGTCATATTAGATTTCTACACAATTTTAGCCAGTGTTTGCTTTGACAGCCGTTCTAAAAGTTATTAAATTGATTCGTTGTTATTGCTTAAAAATTTTATTTATTTCTACATTTTTCCTTAGCATTTCATATAGCTTTTACGTTTTGGGCATTCTATATAAATCGCTTCAGTCGGCTTTTTGGCATGTTTGCAAATATTTACAAATTTTAACACGTTTTGTTTACGCCCAAAATTTGACACACGCAGCCCGCGGCAAGATTTTTGATTTTGACCCAAAATTTTGATATTAGAAGCGAGCAATCAGGAAAAGTAAATAAAAATATAAATAAATATGCACGATTTACAAACATTCAAGATTGTAGATGCCATTAGAAATATTCTTCTCTCAGATCAAAATTTATTAACATAGTAAAGTAGTTTTCATTCATACGAAACTGTTTCTTTTTTTAAGTTTCTTTTCTCTGTTCAAATTTATTTACTTAGAAAGTATTTAGAGTATATTCTATTTAAAATACTTTTATTTCTGTTATTTTCTTTTTTAATAGGAAATTGTTTCCATTTCAATTTCAGCTTGTAGGGATTATGTTTTGCCTAACAGCGCAGCACATCTTTGGCTTTCCCTTGGCTTAATTTATCCCCTAACTAGATTCTATGGCTTTATATAAAATGTGAAGCGTATTCTCATATTTCTGATTATGCGCAACTTGAGGGGAGCAGCTTAGCTCTTATCTAAGGCGCAATATTATGGAAACACATTTTCATTACATAGCGACGGGAGGGTCATTACAAGTACGCTACAACATTTGGAGCACATATGTCTTGTATAAATATATATATAAAATACTCGAACAGTATTAAGATCTGAGTACGTAATGCGTAGCTATCCTTCATAAGAACGTTTGGTTCGGTATGCTATATCATATGCATATCTCCTATGAACGATTATTTGCTGTCTGAGGTATAATATCTTTTCATTTATAAATAAACTACCTTTAATTTTGACAGCAGTTTAATTAGGTTCAGATACTTTTTGTGCTATCTGACAGCAATTCAATTAGAACTATGTCCAGGGTACTAAAATTTTTGGCAGCAGCTCCGGTTGATTTCGCAATAGTTATGAAATGCTCATTCGCTATGCAGACATGTCTAAACATTAACATGGGCAGACATAGCCACGAACATGTAACAAGAGCTGCGCCGATAACAACAGCCCTTTTGGATCCCTTACACAAGCCCAGTCATGTGTGCGTTTGTAATTGTGTGCGTGCGCGTGTGTGTGTGTGTTTTTGGGCCTCTTTTGTGCCATCATGAAAAGCAATTTAATGTTATGAATCCTTTTTTCTGGCCAAGGCGAAATAGTGCGCCGTTTTTGTATTTATTGTACAATAAAATATTATATTTACAGTAAACGAAAATGCGGCCCCATTCGATTGTGTCTGTGTAACCCTCTTCTTTTGTGTGTGTGTGTGTGTGTATAGCACAGTAATAGCTAAAAAGTTGCCCACCTACCGCACCCTAAACAAAACTCGCTGCTTGCTGTGCTCGTCCTTCGACTCACAGGGAGCCCGTGCCTGCCCACATCCCTTATCCAAACCCCCTGCCTGCGGTTGAGTCTCGCCAACTTTTTGTACTTGAGCTGGCATTTCGCTGCTTCTTTAGACCAAACACAACAGCAACGGGTATAGCAGAAATTCGTTACGCCTCACACATCGCACACCCGCGAAAGCACATACCCTTACACACACACACACACACACACACACACACACACACACACACACACACACACACACACACACACACACAGACATACAAACGCATACTTATACAATCTCCATTTCCGTTTTGCGCCCCAAAAACTGAAACGAATATGTTTAAGCCATAATAATGACTTGCAGATGCTCTGCTTTAGTAGAAAAGACCATGCATATATGTATATTAATTATTTACATATACATACATATATATATATATATATATATATATCAAATACTAAATCTATAAGTTATGTAAATATACATATATGTATAATAAGATATATAATATATTATATATATATATATATATATATTATTTTATTTTCTTTTTTTTTTTAAATTGTATTTTTTATCAAAGTTATAATGAATAAATAAAACATTTTTCTTTTATCTTTTTGTTCCAATTTCTTAAACAATACTTCCCGCTCTAACATTTACATTCTTGTAAAAAAATAACATAGTTCTTCCACATCTCAGCTTTAGTTTTGTTTATCTTGCTTGTTTATAAACCTTATTTCGTTGTTGTAATTTTCAAAACTTTTGAGATCAAGACTAGCAGAGAGAACTTGTTTAAGTAGTCAAGATTTCGGGCTAAATCTTCCGTTGATTTCTCTACTTGTTTTGTTGAACTATACCTGCAACACCTATGGATAGAGTATTACAAGTTTGCTATGCTTTTGCGCACATATCAAAATATATATATATATTTATGTGTGGAAACTGAAACTATTTTCTGCGTGTTTGTAAGATTTCTCCATTGGATAAAGTTGCTTTGCGAAAAAGACAGCCTAAAAGCGTGGCCCCAAAAGTAGACTACACACACTAATGTACAGAAAAATACACACACGAACTGACTCACACAACTCATACATACACACACACTGTGTGTGCGATATGTTCAATTTCTATTAAAATTTCGATTATTTGTTATTTGTTATTGTTGTGTATTGTGATATGCTAGCAATGGTTGTTTTTTCGGCTCTACTCACAATTGTTCTTGTTGCTAGTCATGTGCTCTGCATTTTTTTCTTTTTGTTATTTGTAACTGACAACATTCGTATTGCTCGTTACCCAAAACTGCCAACTGCATGAAATTCTGTACGTGGCAAAAAGTTAGCTTGTATCAATTTCACTTATTTTTTTTGGCTTGCCCACCGAAGTGACAATGGGGTTTTATGTGGGTGTTGTGTGTGTAACTTAAAGCGAAAAAAGCTTCTGCTTTAGAATGCAACTTGTTGCCAGGCCAAAGAAATTTATCAAGATAATTCTTGAAAATGTTTTCAATAAATACAAATTTTAAATATATATTCTATGCTGCTGTTGGTTTATTATTTTAAAAGATATATATTTATGTCCTAATTTGAATTATTTATGTCTATTCCACATACTCATTTCCCATTCCTGGCCTTTAACTTAAGTTCTCAGCTATTTGTTTAAAGTCTATTGAAGGCATATTCTTAACTGACACTTTTATCATACAATTTGCACATTTATCATATCCATTAAAATCAAACTTTATAAAAATTTACATACAAATTGAACCAATTTTTATCCATTCTTGTTTGCCTTTTAAGTTCGACGTAAAAAAGGAAAAAATAAATCCAATTTGCCAACTCTACTCGTTTCGCCCACGACTTAAAACTTTTTGCTGAAGAATTTTGTTTTCTTTATATTTATTGTTTTTACTGTACGACTTTTGGACTTATCATTTGGTCCATTTTATGGCTGTTGTATTGGAAATTAATTGACGTAAACCGCAAACCTGATACTTTCTCACTATCAGAGCTTGCTCTACTTATTGCCATAGACATATAGCATATCGAACTGGGGGATAGACGTTCTATCGAGTTGTCAACAGAATTTGCATTGACAGTCGGGTGCAAAATGTAAAGTTTACCATTTTATTAGTCGCATATGTCAATTTTCGTAAAGCCACGAGCATTTAAAATTGATGAGACCTCTTAACGACAGCAATTTAACGCATATGCCTCGAATGCGACATGGTTTCGGGTGCCCATAAATGGCATAATTAACGCATACTAAATGATATCCATGAAACTGTTGTGGACGCTCGTCGCGCTTGTCCTCGTTAAATTGCATAAAATCGATGAAAAGCCGCCAAGAAAGATTATTTATGCAAATATCGAGCGTTGACCAGAGTTCACATTGCTGGGTAATTATGAAATATAAATGGATAGGGTTAATACTGGGCGAAAAAATATATGTAAGGTAAATTTAAAATTAAAATATATGACTTTACTTCATCAATTTAAATAAAAAATGTCCCATATATTATTTCTAATTTTATAAATAAATGCTCAAAAAATTAGACAAGCTGTTTTTATAGATATTTTAATGGAAAGGTAAAGTATATAATAACTAAATATCTCTACAGGGTTAATGCTAATAGGGATAACACTAAGCGAAAAATACCGACCATTAATGAATAAATAAAGTCTATGAATATATAAATCTTAAAAATTGTCAAGTTTTAATAGTTAGGATTGTGGTAAAGGTAAAGTAAACATTTAAAAGAACTTGACTGCAGTTAATGGTTACTTAACAAATTCCAAAGAAAAACTCTATTGTTTAAAAATCAAGTTTAATAAAATCAAAGCTTAAACTACTTGAAATATATTGTTAGCTATGGCCATAATCTTAACACGATAACTTAGAAAAAAGGTATCGAAACACCAAGCTTTAGTTAAAGAATGCTATACAAATTTGTTGTAAGCATTACTCGCATTATTTTTAGCAGTGCAGGAAGTGCAGACACAACTCAACTTGGCCAAAAACGTAAAGCCAACACGACCCCGTCGAAAATTTAACAGTTTTGTTTTTTCATGTGCAATTATAAATAATTCATTTACATTTTTGTCGACAAATGGAATAAATGCTATAGGCACACCATATATATATATATATATATATATATATATATATACAGATATGCGCATAAGAATATATATATATATATATATATATATATATATATATATATATATATATATTCTTATGCGCATATCTGTACTCATATGGATATGTTACTCCATGAGATTGACGGGGCAAGCGCAGATATTTTGTTCGAGTCGACGATTTATGTGGGGCGGGCCCTCAAGGTTAACTGCAACAAGCAAAACGAACTGAAATAACAAAGCGAATGCATGCAATTAAAATGCAGTTTATGGTTGCTATAATAATAATAACAGCAACAATAACCGCGTAACCAGTCAACCTCAGAGGCAGCAAAAGAAACAACAATAAGCCGTAGTCTAAAGCCCCACAAGTATGAATTTCAGTCAGTTGCAATTCGTCATTCATAGCTTACACACTTCTATACGTATTATACAGATATCTCTATATATATGTATATATATAGTACACTCTGTGTCCGATTTGTGCGTTAAGCTCGTTGAAACGTTAAACTGACAACGAAAAAATATGGGCAACGCGATGCTGCGGCTTATACAACTGCGGCTTTTAGAGCTGACAGAGTTGTCAATTAGCGCAACGGGATTTGAAAAGAATGTTTAGTAAAAAGGTATTTTTCCCTTTTAAATAATTCTTAAACACTTTTACACTGCATAACCATGTTTGAACTTAACCGATTTTATGGTTTTACACAAGTTTAATTTGTTGGCCAAATTTAGTTCATATTATGGAGTACCTTTTCGGAATATACTTATATTTTTAAGGATGAATAAATATAGAATCTGGCAACTTTTTTCATATTTTTTGCCACAACATGACATTCTACTTAAATTTTAGAGTGCGGTTGTGTAGGCCTTTTGCACTTCACGTTTGAATCGATTAAAAGCGTTGCGTACATTATAAATGCCAATTCTGAGAAAGACCGCAAAATTGTCCGTAAAAATACGCACGCATTTTTAATTGGAGAGTACAAGGAATCCGATTTCATTTTTTAATTTGTACCAGTTTTTAATGGCACATAAAACTTAATGAAAATGTATTAATTCAATTTTTGTATTTAATTTTCTTTGCAGGTAAGCGACAACTCTGGTCAATAACAAGTATGCATTGGGTATGCAGCTAAAATGCGTAAATAATTTGTAGAGCTAAATAAAATATACCATATAATACTATATTTGTATAACAAACAATATTTTTGCTTTAACCTTATCATATTTATAATATTGAAATTGTATTTATATAACAACAACAACAACAACAACCGCCTCATTCACCCGCAGAATTTGTAATTTGCATTTACTGTAGTTTATTTTGCAAACAACACATTTAACTTTCGAGCCAATAAATTATTAAGAATAAAAACAAACAAACATTATCCATGTGCATACCCTAACCGCATCCAGAAACAAGACCTTGCTCCGTATAACATTTTCGCTTTTATCTAGTGCAACTAATCGTAGCAACTGTGGGAGAAGCGGCAAATTTCTATTATATATTGTATTTGCATAAACAATTTATGGCAGGAAATTAAAAATTCTTTTTGTTTGACAATTTGCCAAACATTTTATATCCGCATTTAGGCAAGAAGATTGGCAACATTTGCGTCAAATTGAAATGCAAATGCCAAAACTGATGCCCATCTAGCAGAATTTTGTTGAGAATCATCTTTTTTTTTAACATTAATATTATTTAATTTGTTTTATCAAATGATTCAAATCAATTAGCTTATTTATATATATATGTATATATATATATATATATATATATACATATATATATATATTAAAAATATTAAACAAATTATATATTTCTTATAATTAGCTCAGTCACGGAAACTGCGCAATAATTTATTTTTGGGCCTGTGTATATGCATATGCATATGAATATATTTAATGTATTCATAAGTTTTGCACTTGCCTGATTTTCGTAATGTGCGAAAATTCATGAGTGCAATTTATGCTCCTAATTACGAGTTTGCCGCAGGCATTTCCCTCTTCATCCGCTCCCCCCCTTTTTCACTCATTAGCCTTTTCAGTGGTTGGCTCGAGTGTTTTTGCTGCTGCTGCCGCTGCTTGTTGACATTTTGGTGTCACGGATTTATTTGCCCGTCGTGATCTTGCTGGCTAACAGGGTTTTTAGCCTACGAGGGTAGAAGACGCATGACTGTCAGCTGAAAAAGGTGGCGAAAACTGTTGTCGCTTTAAAGAGTTGACTTGTCAACGTTATGGGAAATGTAGCTAAAAAATGTAGGTCTTAAATCTGTGTCAGTTAACATGGGATAAAAGCGTTTCTATCTAAACAAAGACGAAATTGTATAAAAACTAACACTTTTGCTTACTACTTAGAAGAATGTCGCATAACATAACATAACTAGCCATGTTAGTGGCTTACCTCTGTTTTCGAGAATTATACTTCAAATAAATGGAAATTCCTCATGGGACAATATGAATTAACTTAATTTAGGTACTGTAAGCAATGTATGCTATTAGCAAAGCTTACATCAAAATAGCATAGTTATATAGTTCGCATACCATCGAAATAATTCAGTTACATTAAATAGACTATCTAGAGAAAATAAAGAGTCATGGCTTGAGAAGTTATTTCTATTAACATGGTATTATTTAGCAAAACAAAATGATACAGAATTTTGCTGCTCCATCTCATAAATCATATCTGTAATAAACTAAAGTAGTTCACATACTATTTCTAGTTTTCAAATGTTGCATTTGAATAAAAAATATAAGATAACTATAAAAGCAAACAAAGTTTTATCAATTCAACATTTATCTAATTAGCAATTCATTTCATTTATTATATATATATATATATATATATATATACAATAATATATATATATATATATATATATATATATATATATATATATATATATATATATATATATATATATATTTCAGGTATATTGCAATCAATATCATGCATACGTCCCATACGCAGAGTTTGTTCATATCATTTATTTCAATTATGGCACAAAATCATATTTATAAATACTTAAATAAATAGACATAAACTAAAACACAATTTATGGATGTCTATTTATGATTCGTGTAACTATTATCATTGATGTTGTTGTTGTTGGTTTTTTTTCTCTGGCTATTGAATTTATTTTTATGTCTGTTATTGTTGGTGTTATTCTTGTCTCTTAATGTTAATTGTAAGCAACTCATTTTAATAATATAAAATCATTTGTAGGGGCAGTAGCTGTAGTCGTATATATATATATATATATATATATATATATATATTATTGTATGTATGTACAATCTGTACTATTTTTAACTGTCCTTAATCCTATTCCACTCTCCCCTGTGTGTATGTTTTTGGCGCCCCAAAAAGTAGGCAATCATAACTTGCAATAAATAAAACGCATCCTGCCATTTAAAAATTTTGCAAATTATTGCATAATTTATGCGCGCAGATAAACAAACAAAAAAATCAGCTTTTGCTGCGTGGAATGAAGGGTGAGGGGGGGGGGGTGGTTGCTGTATTATTAATTCTGTAAATCTGCGTGGCTTACATTTTTTTATTAATTCCAACAACCAGTTTTGTATTTGATCAGCGCACATAATTGTTTGTGTGCGCGTTTGTGCTTTATATAAATATTTCCCTATTTGTAAATGGTTTGGTTTTGTAATTAATTAATGAAATTTAATTGTTTTTCTGCTAGCCACAAACATGTTTGAATTTTACATCAACATTTTTAACAACTCGTATTATATATTAATTTTATGTTTAAATTTATGGCTTAACACGTAGTTGTTCCTGCTGTTATATGTACACCGTGCAGGTTGTACTCATTTTGTGTAAATGCCTGTGTGTGTGTATACATTATTTTTGGTATTGGACATATTTAGACGCTGATCAGAGTGGAGTTAAAAAATTGTTCTGCATTTTAATAATCATGCATACATATTTACAGAAATTATTATTTTATGTGTGTGTGAGCGTGTGTGTGTGTGTCTCACTAACCCATTGTAAATAGCCATTACTAAGTGCGAAACATGCGTATCAAATTAATATATTTGTGCATTTTGTATTTATATTTATATATGCCCCTTTTACATATTGCCAGCCATCTAAAACACAAAACTAAAATAACACAAATATTCTTTTACATTTAATTGAAAAGCATCAAAAAAAGTTGTCGGCCATACAAAAATGTAAACCCATTTGATATTGTCCTTGTAAACACATACATACATATATACCATACACACACATTTAACTATGCATAGCAAATGCGCAACCCAAATGTAGTTTTTCGCATATTTATAGATAGAAATAACATTCGTTCCTCTCTCCTTTCTCTCACCATAACCATATAACCAAAAAGTAAATTGCAAATATTTTTGCCAATCAATATGAAAACCAAACTTCAAATACCTAAAACACCTCCAAACCCCACCCAATAAAGTAAAAGTTAAAAAAAAAGAAAAAAAAGAACCCCAAACCGAAAAAAATTACATAGCGAGCAATTGAAAATTTTTTATACCAGTGGCGACATTTTCTTTTCTGGTTTTTTTTGTATATTGCAGGTTTCAGACACCAATAAAAGCGTTTGCCTGCCTGACAGCCACAAGGTAAGCTCTAACAGCTGCTCACCGAACACAATTATCAAATACCTTTTACTTACATACATAACCCACATCTAACTACCATCAAATACATATCTGAATAGATTTCTCGTGATTTTTCTTCCCTTTTCTTTTTGCCAAATTTATACATGTCGTTTCCTAGCCTAGTCTTTTAAACTAGAAACCCAATTGGCAAGCGTTAAGATTTTTTTAATATGAATTAATAAAAAGAATGTAGTTCTGTAGTTTCCGGTAGTCAGTTAATAGAACTTGTTGTGTATTTATCTTATTTGAAAAACGTATATTTACAGCTTTGTGAAGCAATTAATGCTATATTCAAATATCTTCTTGAATAATTGAATATTTGTATATGTTTTACTTTTGGTTTTAACTTAAATTTCAATTTCTTTCTATATTACTCCCTGCAAACATTCTGATTAACCACTATTTCCTGAAATTTACAATTTTCCATAAAATATTGCCTACTTTTTGGCGTTATTAAGATTAGCGTTTAACAAAATGTTGTATACTTCAATTGCCATTAATTAAGATGCTTACAAAATCGTGTAATAATAATTAAATTTGTTAACTGATTTTTAGTAAGTGAAGCATATAGACACAATATTTAACTATTTACGTAATTTTTGGGCATGATCTCAAACCCAGTTTTGCTCTGCTCAATTTCTAATCGAGCTTCACACCGACAACTTCAAAGTTTTGTTAGTGTGTAAATCAAACTAATTGTTTCTAAGTTTGTGAGTGCGTGTTAACAGTAAACAGCCTAATTATAATATTGCTTTAAGCCAAGTGTCTGGTCTATCTAGTATTTATATTGTATATACGCAACGTATGCTCTGTGCCAAAATGTCTCAAAAAACAAACAACTGTTACGAATACTGTTAGTTGTGTGCATTGTGGCTAATAAAGCTAACAAGCAGCTAAAAGCACTTTAAAATGCGTTTTGTTATGGCCATAACTCTGATTGTTCTTCTTCTTCTTCTGATGCTACACTTGGCCAAGAGGACACATCTTAGATCTGCTGTTGCGCCAGATTGCAATTATTGAGTGTGGTTATTCCTGTTTTTGTTATATTTTATTGCCACACACACAAACAATTTGTTGAGCAAGCGCAGCGAACAACATGCAACAGGTCAAGGAGTAGATGCTGCAAGTAGTATGCTGGGAAGGCGGGAAGGGAGAGTTAAAACGCGTAGGCTATGTTTCAATCCGAAAAGACTTTTTAATGTTTCACAAATGTGCGGTACGTGCTTATGGATGATGCGTGTGTGTGTGTTGTGCCTTAACAAAACAGTTGATTATATGTTGTTGTATGTTGGTCAAGAAGCACGTTTCGGTTGTTAAACTTCAAAGGTGTTGTTCTGAGCGGCCACTGTAATGCTTTTAATGACAATAAATTCAATGTGTGCTGAATATTTCGTTTGATATTTTCTGATTGCAATCTGCGACAATTTGTTGCTGTTGCATACACTAACTAACTCTAACCAGATGCACCATCAAATAATACAAAACGCATTCTCTTATTCGGACTCTGTCAGCAGTTGAAAGTTCAACACGTTGAAAGTGGCAAATAAGCGTTTCAATTTGATTGCTGCTGTTGCAGAAAATCGATTTTCATTCGAAGTGCAGACTTTTAACTGAAGTCAAGCTACAGCTGTGCCTTAACAGACAGCAGGATCAATATAAATGAAAGTGATTTTTAATATAAAATGATTTTACGTGTATTAAACAACTGTCTCAGGACTAAAATTAATCACAGCATTGTATTTTGTGGCTTAGAAAATTACATTTTATCCAAAAACCAAACTCAATAAATAAGTTGTAATCGGCTTTATCAAGAAAATGTGTTCAGGTTATCTTCTAAACTTGTTGTGCTTGGCTTTTCATACAACTTTACTCTTTTGCGCTTATAACAAAATGCTTCTAAGTAATTTTTTTAGGTCGAGTATATTTAAATCGGTTGAGTAAGAAGCACGTTTTTAAGAAAAAGTGTACCGGGCAGAGCTATGTTATGTTGCTTACAAAATTTCTAAACCAAATCATCTAATTAACTATTAAATGAATATATGGCACACCTATTTTATTTTCGGAATTTTCCCGTTTCTTTATATTTTTGTAAACTCATTAATTATTTTGAATTTTGTAAATATTTTTATAGATTTAACTATTTTAAAAATGTTGTCAATACTTATCTGTTTCCCAAAAAAAAAAATGCCCTTTTAATAATTGAAATTTCTGAAAGTTATACTGTTTAACAGTTTCATAAACATTTACTGCTTCACCTGGATATAAATACAATATGCTTATATTAGGAGAATTTTTCTGTGATGAAATTTTCTATGAAATTTAGGTTTGGGGTCAAACTATTTGAGTTTAAGTGGTTATAATAGCTAGGCAAGCTCCCTGAGCTTTCCTTTATAGTTTCAAAGTTTAATATTTCATAAATATTAAGAGCTTTACATGGCGATTAATTATGGGATAATCTAACACAAGCATAAATTCTGATAGAGAATTTTTGAATGTGTGAACATGTATATAAATATATGAAAATGCCAAGGAATATAAAATTGGATTTTTAAATTATGTGCAAAATAATTTGTTTGCTGGGATTCTGCGAAATATGTACATATGAAGCTAAAACCATTTGAGCTGTGATGGTCGAGTTCAAATGCTAAAGCAAATGCTTTAAGCTTATATCTTTATGTGTAATCAATGCATCTATTTGAAGCTAGTCAATTATTAACACACATACACACACACACATATATATATATAATTGAATAATCGCAATGACAGTCGGCGATAATGACAACAATTTAGCACACATCATAAAAGCAAAATAACAAAAGCAATTACAGAAAGGCGCCTCGCCAGCAACACACAGAGACACACGCGCATACACACATACTTGTAAGACATGCACCAAGTGCACACAAACCACAACATCCACACCCACCCATACGCACACATGAGAGGCATGCGCAATATTTTAGCCGCTAATGTGTAATTATAAACAAATTTTGTAGTTTGTTATTTAAAATGGGGCAACAACAAAAGGGCTAATCGCTTGTTTGATTGTTGCTGTTGTTATTATTGTTGCTAAGCGTTTTAGTTGTTGTTATTGTTGTGCGTTGTAATTTGCATGCATATTGTCATGCAACGCCTTAACAGGAACAAAATCCCGAGCCGCACAGCTCGAACTGTGCCCGTTGCGCAGGATGCGTGCAGTTGCCACATTTGCCACATGTTCAGCGATTCCAAAGGAAAACAATAATAAGAAAAACACACTGGCAAGGAATGCCAGCGATCAGCTGTTGTTGTTTTTGTAATTGTTGTTTGCTGCTGCTGCTGCTGCCGCTGAGGTGCTAAAATGCCAGGCTTAACAAAATGTTGTAAAACACGCAAACAAGTGCGGCAGCAGAGTAACGAAAGGCCCTGAAAACTGACAGCAACAATTGTGCAATTTAATTGCTTTGCAATTTATATGACTGTTGTGGCAGTTGTAGCTGTAGTTGTTGTTCCTTTTTTGGTTGCAGCAGCTGTACCAAAAGTAGACTACACGAATGTACAGCGATTTCGGAACAATAACTAGAACACACATGAGCTCCGCACATGTGGCAACAAAGCACACGTTCGAGTTCCGATTTGCTGTACAGTTTTGCAGAAAACTATGTTGGGCGAAGCTGGCGAAATTGAGGCGAAAGAGATTTTCAATGCTTAGATTATAATTATAATGGTAAGAGATTTTAGTTATAAAAAAAAGAAATCTCTTTTTATGGCGAAAGCGACCTTCTTTAACGAAATAGATGCAAAGAAGTTATCAATTCTGCTCGAAAGCTGCCAATATGCCAAGCTTCGGAGTTAACATTGAACAAGACCCAAGGCATGCTGGGGACAGCTGCTGTAACGACCTTCGTGTGACATGCCTCCCTTATTTTTTTATGGCGATTTGATAGCGAAAGGGATTTCAATTTTTGCACTTTGCACAGCTGCCACTATCTGAAACCCTAAGGTGGGTGGCACATATAACAGAATCCAACGCCATGTTGCGGCTGTTCCAATTATTGTCAACCCTTCTGACCGACAATTAAAACCCTTCTCCCACCCCAACCCCATTTTTTTTGCTCTCCAATTTTAGATTGTATTGTTTTTGGGATTTTTATGCTCTGGCACTTTGAATTTTCCGCTAGTGACCAAAAACCTGCAAAGGCCACTCACAACGTCGCAACAGGATGTGTTTTGTTATTGAAGAGGACGGCACAAGATTTTTTTTGTTGAACAACTTCCGGCGCTGACTGAATTTCGGTTTGGAAGCAGCTTTAATTACGCGCCAGGTCAACGACAGAGCTCAGTTTGGCTTCGTTTTGTTTGTGTTTTTTGTTTTTTCAATTTTTGGCCTTTATTTACAAAACCAACGCGCTTGCGTTCTGTTTGTTCGGTTGCCTTTGCGCACTTGACTGCATTTTGGGTTAAAACGAATTTTATTTTGTCTTTAGCTTTTGACAGACCCTTGCTGAAGTCGGCGGGCTTATGGCGATTGTCATAATTTTGATGTGTTTAGTGCGCAATTTAAATATAATAATGGGGAATTCCATTTGGATAGAATTCAATTCTAATTTGATCAATCTGATAAAAAAATGTATAAATAATACAAGGTAAATGTAACTAAAAGAAACTTAAAATAATTTTCATACATACCGCAACGTCCACATAAATCTCAATATACTTTTTGTCTTGCCAAATTCCTCAAGCAGATATATTTCACTATCTCCCGGCAAATTTCAATAATAGCTAACAACTGGAAAAATATTCAAATATATTACGCTCTGTTTAATTTAGGAAGTTTGTTCCTTCTTCTTTGTCTTCTGGAATTCCCAACGGATGAAAGTGGTTTTCTCATTGGACTTAACTTTTGTAAATGAGTAGCCCAAAGCTTTCAAAGCTTTAACTTTGCAAATCTTAATATGGCCAGGGACCTAACATTACCATTGCAAATAGCTAAGCCCAAGATCTATTAATCAATACAAGCTACAGTCCATTGAGTGTGCCCGCTTTTGGCCATTCGCAATCAGCAGCCACTTAATTTCCTTCACAGCGCACGATTGCCAAATGCCAAATGGCGCAACGCTGCGTATACGTAATTTCCTTGCACGACACAAAACAGAATTTATAAGCCAATTCCCCAAAGGGCCAAAATCCAAACGTCCATTTTTGGCAATTACAAACACATTGAATTTTCAATTTTGATGCTTGGCATAAATTCGAGAATTTTGCTATAACAACAACAACGGCACGCGACATTGTGATTTGAAATGAGTCAACTTGCCGCAGAACCTAAAACGAAGGGCACATTTCACATTTATGACGCATACGCCGTGTGTGCCGCGCGGCTAGAGATGAGAGCTTGGCGAAGGCTTTTACGATATAAGAACGTGAAAAGGTGGTGAATTTGTGCTGATTCGTGTTATGTTACGTCCACTCTGGTTGTTTTAAAAAGGCAGCAGGTGAAGAAGCAGATGACAATTTTTGTTGATTCGTGCTATGTTGATTGTGAAGTCA
The DNA here is from genome assembly GCF_003285875.2 of Drosophila novamexicana. Lineage (NCBI taxonomy): Eukaryota > Metazoa > Arthropoda > Insecta > Diptera > Drosophilidae > Drosophila > Drosophila novamexicana. Next base: position 3,090,360 of record NW_020824821.1, on the reverse strand, counting down.
TGTTAAGTCGTGTCTGGTTGGCTTGTAGCATCGTGTTAAGCATTTTGGGTTAAGCTGGGACGTGTTGAACTCGTGTCAACTCTTGCTGAAGTAACTATGTTAACTTTTAAAGGCCCGTGTCCGTGTCGGCTCGTATTAAAAATGGTTGGATTTAGTCTCGCTGAATCAAGTCTAAGTTAAATTCGAGTCTTCTTTAGTTGTCTTAAAGTCGTGTTGAGTGCTGTTAATGTTGGGTTTTGTCTTTTAGGGTCATTATGGTCATGTTATGTCAGTTAGTTTCGGGTCGAGTTTTAGTTATGTTAAGTCACATTAATTCGTATTTGGTCGTGTTTAGTGATGTTGGCTCTGCTCAGGCGTGCTTGAATTATTTTAATGTCGAATGTTTGTTGAAAATTGTGTTACTAATATTGGTTTTAAGTCGTTTTAGTCTGATATTGAGGCGCGTTTGTTGTTAATAGGTTGAGTTGTCGTGGTCGTGGCTTCCAGCTTTCTTGTCTTTCAGCTATGCTCCAGAAGAACAGGCACGAACACGCACACGAAAGCAAACACGACACGTGGCCAGCACTAATGTCCATTCGATTAAGTGAGCCAAATGCCACGAGGCTGTTGTTGATGGAGATGATGTTGATGATTTTGATTTATGTATTTGTAGCGCCTTTTGCGAAAAGTGTTTTATGCAAATTTCTGTAACGCGCTTTCAATTTACAATCGTCGTTGCTGTTGGTGTTGATGTGGATATTGCTTTATTGTAAGCTGAAAAATATGCAAATATGCGTCTCATTATTTTGTGCCTGGGAAATCAACAAAAATGAACCAACAAGAGCCATTCCCATATATGTGTATATTTTCTCACCTCTTGGTTAAGGTTTGGGCGCGGCCTGCTGTGACTGCAACCAGCGGGTGTTGAGTTAGTATGCGTGATGGTACCCATAAACTTTTCCCTTGCAACTTTTGCTGCAAAAGTTTAAAGCGCTTTAACAGCAAAAGCAACAACAGCAATTGGGAGAAGGCCAACTTCGGTGTTGGCCAAACTTTACAACGCACACATGACCCATTAATAAGCGCCATGGCATTTGCTGCAGCTGCAGCGGGCTTTTTGTCTGCTTGACGTTTTTTTGGTCATTTCATTTTTGGCCCGCCCGCAGCGCGTGGACAGTACGCCAAACCACACACCGCCCCCCTTCCCAAACCCTCGTCGCTCAACTGGCGCTTTGCCCACTGCACGCGTTGTCAAAATAAATTTTGGTCATGATTTTACTACTGCTGCTGGCAAAGTTTACACTTCCTACCAATTTAAATGCGTTTATCTATTTAAGAATGTTCAAACAGACTCACAATTCACTACTCAAAAAATTGTTGGATTGTAGTAAAGCTGGCCAAAGACCACAGCCAATGCTTGTTGGCTTCAGTTGCAGCTATAGATTAGGGCGTTACTTATAATTAATGCGCTTAAAATCAATCAGTATAGTTTTATTTTGTTTGTAAATTCATTAAGATCTGCAACTTTAATTACCATTTTTAACAATAGTATGATTTTCTTTAATAAAACTTATACTATATATTCTACTGCAGTTACAAGTTAGAGGGTCTTATTTTCAGCTTTGGGGCAAATTCTTCAAATTGTGTGTGACTAATAAATGAGCTAGTCTCAGGTCCATTATCATAGAAAGAAATGTTGTTTAATCACCTATAGCCGGCTTTCCATATAAAAGCATATTCCAATAAGCCTGTCCACGAAATACAAGCAACATTCGATATGTCAATAATTGGTTATTGCTGGCTTAGAAGATATTCGTAATCTCGTATGAAGTGAATCACATATTTGGTCAAATATACATACATATTTCGCATACGTTTTTATATTCTGAACCCATTAAAAGTGGGTATAAGGGTATATTGTATTTGTGCGAAAGCCAAATGTATGTAACAGGCAGCAGGAAGCATCTCCGACCCCATAAAGTATATATATTCTTGAGCCGAGCCGATCTAGCCATGTCCGTCTGTCTGTCTGTCCGTCTGTCCGTCCGTCCGTCCGTCCGTTCGTTCGTTCGTCCATCCGTCCGTATTAGGTGTAGATGCTCCTAGCTCCTGCGCAGATCGAGTTTGTTTCCGATAATCGATAACTTACTCCGTTTCCAAGCAATCGATAAAAATCGATATCGATATCCTGTTTTTTGGGCAATTTTGGTAAATAATAAGAGCTGGAGTCACCAAACTTGACATAGCTTTAAAAATAGAATATATATATATGCATTTGATGCTGAAAGAAGAGGGTTCAGGGTATCCCCTAGTCGGGAGCTCCCGACTAGAACTTCTTACTTGTTATACTTTATTATGTATCTAACTCATTATTCAGGTCTTTATCTTAAAAAATTCCTTAAAGTTTAGAGGGTAGTGGGCTCAAATGTAAAATTGAATTGATTTACTTGGGCAGATAAGCATACCTAAACAGGCTTAGTAAATTCATACGTATTTAAAGGCTTTGCCTAGTTCCTTTCTACAGCACATCATTACGTCAGGGTATATTTAAATAAAATTTTCCACATGACTTAGTTGCTTGACATATGAAATCACAGCACTGCGCGTTATCAACAGCTCAAGGTCAATGTGGGCAGCGTATAGCCAGACACACACGCACACACACACGCCCTTTAAATTATGCATTGCCAGGCCAGAGTAAAAATAAAGCATCTAATAGATATTGGTAACAGATAGCCATCGATATAAATTATACGCAGTCGCTGCACTTCAATGGCGAGTCAATGATAATGAGTCAAAAGGCGGAAACTATGAATAAATTTGCATAACACACACCCGAGCACACACACACCTAAGCACATGCCCAAGCCCACAAAGACACACACACAGACATGCACACACAACTTGCTATGCACGCAACGTACCACTGTGGAATCCACAATTTGTATGGTTGGGTCAAATGTTTGTTGGTGAACGCCTTTGGTTGGAACCTTCAATATCTATGTGTGGCCGAAGGATGCGAATGCGAATAGACAATTGCTTGCCATTAATAACGCATTATTGCAGCACTTTAGCAACATAAATTGTATCTTAAAGCGTTCGTAACATGCTTTAACCCCTGTATCAACTATATACTATATTTTTACAACTGAGACCATTTGGCGTCAGTCAGTCGCTTTTTGCCAGGCGACAGAAATTCAATTAAACTTTTGTTAAATTCTACCACCCTGCCCACCCAATGCATACACATTGCGTGGCAGCTAAAATCAGCTTCCCTCTCTTTCTTTATTGTATAACTGAAGCATCCGTTTGGCTTTCAGTTAACATTCGCTATGCGCAGTTGGCAATCCGAGCGGGGTGCTGAGTTATTCAAATAGTCACGTTAAACCATGCTGAATTCTCACATTTGCCCCTGCAACGTGCCCCGCGACCCCTCCACCAGTTGCACCAAACCGTTGGTATCCACTTTTCCACTTGCACAATTTTAAATTAATATTTAACTTTTTTTAATTGCAAAGTCTAAAAACTGCAATTAGCATTTTGTTTTTATACCCTGAACCCATTAAAAATGGGTATAGGGGTATATTGTATTTGTGCAAAATCCAAATGTATGTAACAGGCAGAAGGAAGCATCTCCGACCCCATAAAGTATATATATTCTTGATTAGCATCAATAGCCGAGTCGATCTAGCCATGTCCGTCTGTCTGTCGGTCCGTCCGTCCGTCCGTAGGTATATATAAAGAATCTCAGAACCTATAAAAGCTAGAGCTAGAGACTTGAAATTTTATATGTAGATGCTCCTAGTTCCCGCGCAGATCGATTTTGTTTCCGATAATCGATAACTTACTCCGTTTCCAATCAATCGATAAAAATCGATATCGATATCCTGTTTTTTGGGCAATTTTGGTAAATAAAAAGAGCTAGAGTCACCAAACTTGACATATAGCTTCTAAAATAGTATATATATATATATTCATTTGATGTTGGAAGAAGAGGGTTCAGGGTATCCCCTAGTCGGGAGCTCCCGATTAAAACGTTTAACTTGTTTAGATTTTTCATGTGCATTATGTATTAAAAAATATTGTTTATCAAAATCTTCTATAATATGTAGTCAATAAATATGAGATTTATCGATGCATATATCAAAAACCAATTAATTTTAATTCAAATTTAAAATTAATTTTTCGTTAACCTACTAAATAGGCAAGCCCTTGATATATGTACTTTTATATAAGCATATAATAATATTAGTTAATCAAAGTATCCTAAAACTGAGAATGAAGTTATTAATGAAATACTTTGTGATTTTTTGCAAACATAAAGGTGTTATTTATCACTCAAATACTTTGGAGATAAATATTAAAAGTTTTTCACAGCCAAAAACAGCACGTAAAATGTAAATTTTTAAGCTTAATAAATTGTAGCTAAGTTAGAAGTAGAAGAGGATGGCACAGACGCGCCTCTTGAAGTTAATTAAGTTAGGAAAATTAACTGTGTTTCGGGGCCAGAACTCAATTCAACGGCTGAGCAACTAAGTGTGTCCGGCCCTAAAAATGCTGCAAGCTGTTTGCGTCTTTGGTCACTTTACACTGTCCAAAATGAAAATGGAGGGTCATTAAAATTTTAATTTCAGCCAATTAAGAATATGCACAAACAAAATTTGAAAACGCTTCAAAATGAAAAATTTAAATAGCCAAGAGGAAAAACAGCAACAGCGGCAGCTGTTAGAAGATAAAATATTAAAAAAGTGGAGAGGCGAAAGAGAGACGTAAATAATAAATCAAAAATACCCTGCCATAGAAATATTGCAGAAGATAGTTAATGTGAGAGACTTAAAACTATTTAAAGTCATTAAGACTTAATTACATTTTTACAAATATGTGAAATCATTTTCTAGCTACTATTACATTTGTTCAAATTACAGGGTACATTATTAAATGTAATAAACATTGTTAAAAACTTGGCTAGCTAAAATGTGTTATATAATTATGTGTACTTACAAAAAATTGCTTTGGCCATATTTATATATATATTTACTTGTGGACAATTACAGGGTATTAAACAATGTTTAACAAACGCACAATGTAGAGAAATGAACACGCACACAGATCACAGAACGCTAAAAAAATAACACATGTACACACGCATAAACACACACACACACACCAGTAACCCACATGGCTGCAGAAATCATTGAATCCTTGCGTCGCGCTGAAAGACAGCGCAATTCAAGTTCTAACTCTAAATAAGATCCTAGAAGAGGCTCTTATGCCATCTCCCCCTCGTGTGGTAATACTTAGCGGTCGTTCCGCGAGAGGTATACGGAGAGTAGGTGGTGGTTTTTGTGGGTGAAAGTCCCACACTTTTCGGCTTCAAATGCTTACCCACCTTTAAAAAAAAAAAAAACACACACACACACACACGAAGACACACACACACACAACAAAAAACAGAACGTAATAAGCTCATGTTATTTTCTATTTTCTGTTTGTTTTTCAAGAGTTGCATACAAATGGATATACTTTATATTTTTACAAGCTCTATAAAATGTGTGTATGGTTTGTAGTTTGAGTTTAAGCCAGAGTTTAAAATACCCTATATTAAAGAAAAGATAAAAAATGTATATGGTATATTATAGGAGGAAAGTGAATTTGTATTTTTTATGTATATTTATATTGAACAAATGAAAACTAAAGAAATTCATTAAAAATTAGTCGTAAATTTGACAAGGAATAAATACTTAATTTAAAAAGAGAAATTCAACTTCGCAATTTATAATTTAAAAAACAAATCGTTTTAACAAATGAATAATAATAGTTATTACAGTGTATATTTAATACATACGAACATTAAATCATCATCGCGAACTGCTGCTGAGCATACCCCATGCCAATTTCAATTGCAGGGCATTGAACATCAGACACTGCCCATCATTGCGCAACAGCAAAAGACAACAAAAGGCTGTCAGTTTTACAATTGTTGTAGAGTTTGGTATGTTGGTTGCTTATCAACTATCCCACCGTCCCGCCACATCCTCTGCACACCAGCAACGCGTCCTTTTGAATGCTTTTTAGGCGCAAAATTCCCGACTATGTTACGTAAACTTTTTTTTTTGTTTTTTTTTTTTGTATATTCTGCCACTTTTTGCTAGCGGTTCATTGCACTCGCCCACGTTCACGCCCATTTTGAACAGCAAATTGCAATGCGCCAGACTTTTATTGTACGGAAATGACTTTGGCGTAGAGTTGCGTGGGGGGTTTCTGTTTTGAAGGGAGCCGGGTTAAGGACTGAGACTGCCAGAAGGCCCCAGACATAGCAAAGGAAATATAAATATTTGGGCATACATATGTTCTATTGGCGCTGCAATTGTCGCATGTTCACTGGCAATAAAGCGACTTTCGAGTATGGCAAATCCGAAAACCGAAATTTTCGATTATGGCAGCTCATAAAAATGTTCATACTAGGCTTCGCGCTTCCTCGTTGCTGTGGGCATTTTATTGCGATATTTTCTTGTTGTTTTGACTCTTGGCTGGGCTCGAACAAGTCGTAAAAATTCAATTAAGCGCTTTCAGGCGTGACAGCGGTGAAAACAAAATAAGATGCTTCACTTCAAAATATGAATAATGTTGCCATTATTGAAGGAGGTCGCGCCCGTAAGTATGCCGGCAGTTTTTATGTGCTACATATTCTTGGCTTTGGCACACATGCAAATTACGTGGCCTGTGTGTGTACTCCTTGACACAAGATGCATACATAAATGCCTTAAATAGAATGTGTGCAAGTCTTGCCAAAAAGCAGACGCATGCTTTAATATGTATGTATGTACAAAGCATAGCAACAAAATATAATGCTGAATAACATGCAGGTGAAAATGAAAATGAATGAAACAAAAAGAAAAGAAAACATACACAAGGAATACTTCTTTAATGGCATAAGCATTCATTCGTTTCAGATGTGATGTAAATATTGTAAAGCTAAGATATTTAAAAGGAAACTTGCTGAGCGACAACTAAATGTAAAGCCAAATTCCTTTGAATGCTTTGACGAGTTGTTGATGGATTTTGTACTTATTCAAAAATAGAATGTTTTAAGATTTTTAAATAATATGCAAGTCGGTTGAACATACAATTTTAGTATATATATTTTTAAGTCAAACTGTAAAGCACTAACTATGCGATTGGCGAGGATAGATAACTTGTTTACCAACACAGTATTTGTTCTACATGTTCCATCGTATGTTTCACAACCTAAGCAATAATTCAGGCATTCATAACTACGGTAAATGAGCAAGGAGATTATGTTGGTATAATAGTAATGTTGAAGTTTGAAGTCGATATGCCCTAACTTTGCCATATTCCAAAAACAATATTATATTTCCCGTTTATTTTGACAAAGTGCAACTAACCACAAATGAGCATAAGTTATGTTCTACACACACCAATCCTTGAGACAGCGTCGTACACACACACACCACCCCACACCGAGTCGCTCATTTCCTTGCATAAAAAAAAAAAAAATAAAAAAGATGAAAGCCATCCTAAGTTTCAGTTTCGCCGGCTCTATTTCAAGCTTCGCTTGGCAGTGTCTACAGTTATTAACCTCTTTTGAGCTCTGTATCCCCCACCTTTTCACTTGAGGAACTAAATGCTTTCAGCTGCTTATGTATGCAGTTGAGCTGATGTGTGTATGTGTGCGTGTGTGTGTTTGTGCATGCAAAGATTGTAGCATACCCTAATACTGCACCAAAGGGCCGCCTTCAAGCGGAGTCCCTTAAGAGCTAAGCCAAGCCAAAGGCCGCACTTGTTTACATTTGTATGGCTTTTAAGGCAGCACATAATTGACTAATGCCGGTTTTACATTACAAGATACACACACACACAAACATCACACATGCGTATACACAGAGAGACACCCAAACTTTTAAAGCTGCTCAAGCTGATTGACAAGCCTTACGATTTTGACATGCCCAGACTTGCGGTTGATGCTTACCAGAGGCTACAGCAGAACAACATTGATACCAATCGAAGCTACACACATATAACACACACACACATTTAGGCACACATTAGGCAGACTCAGTGCGAGATAGCAGTCAATTTAACAGTCAACTTCCTGACTGATTCCGCACTATGGGCGACATTTACACATATTACATTTTTGGTATGAAATCAACTTTAATAAACGACATCAAGAATGATAAGTATTTTAACATTATTCGCCTAAAATCTTAGCATAAGCAAAAGCTGTTAAGCTTACAGCTGTTAATCGAAGCACATAAAAGTAAATATTTCTGAGCAGCTTACATTCTTGTTGTCGAAATCCTTGTCATAGTGTACGTAGAAAATAATGTCAAGTAATTAAAAATCTTCCTAAAGTACACCAAATACAAATATTAGATCAATTAATATTGAGTTGTGTCAAATAGATACTTTTTGAGAACTTATTAAGCGTTATCTGCACATTTTTTGCTTTACATGTCAGTCCTAACAATCTTCCCTGTTAAAGAAGGTAAAAAATAAAATTAACTAGTACTAAGAGGACTCTAAACCAAAGGACATGGCTTTGGCATTTATTTCTTACGAGAAAAATGCACAATGTTGCCCATAGTCCAGCAAGGCTTCAAAGTTTCACATACATTTGGGAGAATCTCTGGCAAGTTTACTCATATTTCTGGTTTGTCAATAAAGAGATGGCACACAGCAAATGACGATCAAGTCCCTGCTGCTGCTGCCATATGACATGTTTGATAAATTGCTTGATTAATGGACGCGTGTGCGATGGGCAAATATAGTTTAAGGACTCTGGCAGTCAACTTTTAGACAGGCGCTTACAATATCAATGAGTAAACAGGGCCGCGAGGCAAACAAGCTGGCCAGGACAGGCTGAATGCAGAAATACTTCATATGCGTTCGTCACATTAAAAATAATTTTGTGTGCGCCGTTAGTCTGCATTATCAAACTAATGGCCTGCCACACCCGCAGAGCCTCCAACGCGAAACGTCAGCTGTGCTGAGTTCTTCATAAATCAAAGAGGACACCCTCTTACTCTCACACGCACACACCCACCCTCTTACTCACACACACACATTTCCGGGGCGCTCATTAAAAAATGAACACCATTTGCCAAAGGAACAAAAATTGCATGTCCTCGCTTAAATATGCATATGCATGTGCAAGTGGGTTGTTGCGCAAAAACCATGTGGCTCTCTATGTATATATGTTGCAAGTGCTGTGGCAAACTCCATTCGAAAAAAAACTAACACGTCATAAATCTTGCACAAGTATCCTTAAGCGTTCCTTTTTCACCATAAAAAGTCATCACGTGGCAGCAAAATGAAGAACATGAATTTCCAGAGCGGACCAACATTTATATACCCTTTAAGAGCTAGCTGCTACAGCATGCTACTGATATTGTAGAGTATACTATAGTCGAGTTGATTGACTTAAGCATTAAAGACAAATGAAACAAAGCTTTGCTAAGCTCTGACTGCAAAGCTAAACCATAAAACTAAACTTAGTTTAACATGCGGCAGAAACATGCTACAAAAACTGAGCAGACTTACTAGAAAGTAGGATTAAAATTTTGCTCAATACAGCCCAGACCTGTTCTGCTTAGTAAGGGTATACAAAAAATGAGAAGAAATCTTGGTCTGAATTAAATTGTAAGTTTGCGGCTTATTTTTTTTATATTTTTATTCCATATGTAGTTGTATAAAGGCCTTGAAATAGCTGAACGAGCGGCCTGGACGCACATAAATATGCAACACTATGTTTATCTGTTTGCTTAACTACAGCCTGACACATGCAACGAGACGAGAAATGTTTTGCCAGCGGGCACAGCGTGCCCTTATGTTATTATCCCAGTAGCAATTCTCCCCCTCGCACTGTCTTTTTTTCTCTCTCTTTATTACACTCTGGCTGCTGCTGCAGCTGCTGGTGAAGTTTTTTTGGCCAAAAAAAAAAAGAAAAGAAAAGGAAACTGTTGTCATTAGAAATCAAATGTTGTGAGTCCGAAAGCTACTTGAAGCATCACCAAAATTCGGCACGCGCGCCTTCCTGTGAGCGTATGTTTTATTTTAGTTTTTTTGATGAAAGCTTGTGCGGGAAAATGTTGCAAAAGTTGTTCGAGTATTTCCTTATGGAGCTCTTGACTCAGGCATAACTATAACTTCTCGACGATGCTAAGCAACACCAACTGCAAAAGACAAACACGTAATCAGCCAAAGTGAGCAACAGTTGTGCATTCAGGCAACTAGTTTAAAAGTTCATTTGAACTTTTTAAATTAGTTCAGCAGCAGGTAACTTTGCCTTCTGCACCTCTGTCGGCTGTAAAGCCTTTAAAATGCACTCGCTTACGATTTAATGTTTGTCATTTAATTGGGACACATAACAACAAACCTTCAACTGCACATTCAGATGATTGACATAAGTGCCACGGCTACGCCCACACAGGTTTTCCCCTGAGTGCCGCCTCCCTCCCTCCTCTCGTTGATGAGACTTCCGCTGTTCATCTTCCGCTGTTACTGATTTTATTGCGCTATTTTCCTCACTTTACTAATAAACTCAGTCAGCAGCAGTGAATTATTCTGAGCTTTACTTTTTTCATCTGTTTTTTAAAGTCTTAGCAACAGCAACATTCAGCCCGGCCCCTCCCCATTTATCGCAAATGCAATTTGCTGCATAATCAAGTAAACTTGGCCCTTAAGCTGTTTATGAAAATTCTATAGAAAATAAAAAAAAAATTCTTGGAATCTGAAAACCGATGCGCCCGTAGTCGTTATTTATAGCTCTTACTCTTATCGTAGCTGTTTTATCTCATTAGCCTGCATTATACGTATATGTAATACGTCGTCATTATAATCGCATTTCTTTTTGCATCTCGCTCTCTTGTCTTTTGCAGGTTAGTATCTATTGATAAGCCCAATATCACAGCAGCTCGTATGGGGTAAGCATTTGAAAACATTTTAAATGGGTTACGGAACGATTATTACGAAACAAAAAAGAACAAAAAGAAAAAATACAAAATAATTTAGCCCTCAGCTGGATTTATTTAAGCGCATTAGTGTATGCTTTTATATGCGTTACCGCTCGAATCTCCAATGCTTTCTCACTTTTTCTAATGCTCATATGCTATGCTCTTTAAGGCTGAACAAAATCTGTTTCAAGTGCTTCCAAAGGCTACCAAGGCAAAAAAAACATTAAAAAAACCAACACTGGCAACGTGTCGTATACGTTACGTATTTAAGATTACTTTTCATTTAATTTTCATAATGCTCTGTGGCAAAAGTTGGGCCTGTGCCAGTAGTTTTCATTTCCCTTTTTACCTGTTATCACCTTCTCAACATTAAAATTTATAAATTTATCAAATCAACAATAAAAGCAAAACGAAATTTGCTATTTAAAAAAAATAAAAAAATTTTGTTATATAAACTGTAACTGCTTCAATAAAATATAACGGCCATACACTTTGGCTTTTTAAATTTTATGAACTTTATGCGGAAAGATAACGTAAAACTTCTGATACTTGAATTTATACTTTTGAATTTAAAAAAAAAAATTTTTCGAAAGCTTATGCGGTTTTATAATTGGCATATAAACGAGTTCGTGAGCTTCAAGGCATGAGTTGAAAGTAAACAAAGAGGAGGTTCTAATCGAGAACTCCCGACTAGGGGATACCCTGAACCCTCTTCTTCCAACATCAAATGCATATATATATTCTATTTTCGAAATTATATGTCAAGTTTGGTGACTCTAGCTCTTATTATTTACCAAAATTGTCCAAAAAACAGGATATCGATATCGATTTTTATCGATTGCTTGGTAACGGAAAAAGTTATCGATTATCGGAAACAAACTCGATCTGCGCAGGCACTAGGAGCACCTACATCTAAAATTTCAGATCCTTGCGTTCATACATACGGACATGGCTAGATCGACTCGGCTATTGATCCTGATCACGAATATATATAATTTATGGGGTCGGAGAAGCTTCCTTCTGCCTGTTACATACATTTGGATGCATTTTATGCAGATTCTCTGTAACATTTAAAGAAAGGTTTGGTATAACATTTTAAATGAATCCCCTCTTAAATTTCGATATGTTCACAAAAGTTTATTAACAGAATTACAGGCAGCGAAAATTATTTTCATTACACATATAAATATTTAATTGGTTTATCACAACAATTGAATAACTATTTGGCACCAGCAATCAAACAATTACCTTAAACCATTAAGCGACAATAAAAATTGCTTTTAAAAACACAATTTGCATACAAAAAAAAAAAAAAAAGAAATAAATAAAAATATACTTTTGCTGAAATTGCTTAATTTTATCCGGTTTGTGTGCGTGTGTGTGTGGTATGTGCGCGCTTTTGTGCGTGAGTCGAAATAAAATACACACTCATGCCTCGCAATTTAAGTAAATAAATGCAAGCCAGTGAAAGAAAGAATAAAACTATACGACAGAAATGCCAACAAACGACAAAAATTGCGGTAGAGAATTTTTGGTCCCAAAGAGAACCCCAAGCAAAATCAACTGCGGCCTCACATGAGCCGAAACTCGGGAGCCTGTAACTGGCACTGGGGCCAACATGGACACATGGCATATGCAACTTGCAGTGTTTGCCATGTGGGTTGGTGGTGGTGGTTGTTTCTGGTGTTGGGAGTGGTTGGGATTTGATGGCTCTGGGTGGCCAAAAGTGAATGTCATTGTTAAAAGTTGTTGGCTCGCATACGGCTTGAGCTCGGGCGATTACAGCTTGGAATCGCAAAAAATCATATTGCTTGTGCAATGAATTATAATGTAGAGCACTTCAATTTGTATTGTGGCATGTGTGTGCAGATGCTTTCCTCTTGCTCTCTTTATGCATTTGCATGAAACTCGTTTTAATCAAATATATGCATGTGTCATGTGGGTGTGTGCCGTATTTGAGGGAGACAGCACGAGTTGAACAATATTCTGTTTGAAGTTTAATAGAAATTTCACCACTTAGTTTAACTGAAGTGGATCAAACAAGTCCAAAATGTAATTTGAAGAACAAATGTTCAGTAATGAAGTTAATTACAGTTAGTTCATGTTCCGCGAAGCAGTATTATACAAATAGCTGTAAAAGAGATTCGACGAAGCTTATGCTGAGAATTCCAGATTCCACTTGAGATGTACTCCCAAACTAATATTTCAGTCATCTAAATTTAATTATCGGAACCAGCGCTTTTACTCTCATTTGCACTAGATCTGAGAATTATTATTATGAAAATGTATTTTGAAAAAGTTCCACATTGTTCATATGTGAAAAGTAGAATATTATGATTGCACAAATTTAACTTCGAGTTATTACGCTTTATGTAAATTTAATAATAGAAACCACACGTTCATTCACACGTTCATTCACTCGTTCATTCACACGTTCTAAGAACTTAAGACATGAAAATACCATTTGCAAAAATTCTACATTGTTCATATGTGCGAAATTTATTATACATATATGTATATATTATAATTGACTATATTAATATATTATAATACTATAATTTATTTCGTGCTTAATCTTATTATAAAGTCTGTTCTAAGAAAATCCTACCTGTGGGCAAGTAATTTATTTTGAAGAACTGGCAAGCTAAACTACTTTGGAATTGGCTCATATCTATAACTGAATCACAATTATAAAACAATCTGAACCTAATTAAAAGTCCATAATTAGAAATTCTTAAGTTCCTTCAAAGAATTCTTGAGGAACTAATTACATTGGAATCTTTTGCTCGTTTGCAACTCGCTCACAACCAATTGCCATAAATGAAAGCTGTCACGAAACATGCCACGTTGCACATGGCGAATGCGCATTTTATTTGCCTAACCTCATTAAAAGCACAATACACACACAAAAATACAAAAGCAACCAAGGGCGCTCATAAACTTAATTAAATAACGTAAACACAAGGCGCAATGCACTGCTGATTAGCCAAATAGCAGAGGAAAAGCTAAGCCTATGGCCTAACTTAAGGCGTTGCCAGATTGCCTTAAAGTCAACTTTTTAATGGGCAACACTTGAAGCCGGCAAGGCTAATTAATGCCAAACAAGGAAGGGGGCGGGTAATGGAAACGGATACGGGCTACGGGCTCGGGTACGGGTAGGTTGATGTTGATTTCTCGAGTTAGCTTTCTTAAGAGCTGAGTTTTTCAATCAACTTTTATGCACACACACACGCACACATGCTGCTAATTTATTTAGCAATTGGCACGTAAAGGGTTGATAGTTTGCCAGTCAGCAGAAAAACCGCTTGCATATTTTGCCCCATAAGCATATAGTATGTATCGATTGTGCATAACTAGCACATGCTTAACCTACTCTGACCCCATCAAGCGACCAACCCTACCCTCAGGCCCTTCAATACACCTCCTTTTCTGTTTCTTTGTTTCACACTTTACTCTAACGCCTCTACTTTACGCTCATGCATGTTTGCTTGTTTGTTTTGGTCTGCTGCTGCTGCGGGCTGCGGGCAACAGCTCATTAGGACTGGCCTAAACCGAAGCCAAACAAAACAAAAAAAAAAATAAATAAATAACAAAAATTTCAAAGAGCCTGGCAAATGTCAAGAGCTAAGACCTGCCTTCGGATTATTTAAATATAAATTAAAAATCACTCACACGCACAATTGCCACAGTTAGGAGCAGCAGTAACAGCAGCAGCTGCAGCTGTGTCTGCACTTGGCAACTGCGGGCGCTTTGAATAAATAAATTCGGCTTGCAACATATGCTAGATATACTAAAGGATCTCTAGAGTCATATATAGTTATATATGTTTTTTTTATTTTATTTATTTATTTATTAATGGTCGACAAAACGAGTGTCTTCCTCATTATTCAATAGAATATACAATAGAATTTTATGCTAAAAGCCTAGTTAAAGGATACAATTTTCTAAATAGCATCACCGACCGATGGAGGTGTTTTATTTGCCAGTCCGGCCAGCTGTGCCCCTTTTCACAGCTAATTTTGTCAGTGACGCTATTAGAGCCTACATCTAAGCAGAAGGTTGTAAGTAGGAAAAAAGTGTTTTCAAGTAGCATTAAAATAATCTTAATTTGCTATATTAGTAAAGAAAATACAATAAATAGGAAAAATGAAAGTAAGAAGAATTGTTAATAAAGTAAAGCAATGTAAGTTAGATAAAGAGTGTTAAGTAGATAGGACAGAGAGAAAAGTAATGGGAAATCACCGACCCGGTGGGGGAAAATTTTTCAGCCTGTCCGGCAAGCTATGCCCCTGCTCATAGCTGGGAATGGTCAGCGACTTCCCGAAGGTATCCTGAAAGCAACGATTTTATTAGGGGTAGAGACAGTTCGGTAGAGAAAACGTGATGCAAACTATTATAATTTTTACATAGCACGCGAAAAGGATTGTGCATAGCGTAGTCTGTTGTGCACGTAGATAGTAAAAAGGGGCGATAATTTCTGGTTGGTCTAGCCGGAACAGAGAATTGAAGACGCCCTAGCAGAAAAGGAGAATCTATGTCGCCAATAATCAACTTATGTAGAAGGACAACACCGAGAATTGTCCTACGGTTGGTTAACGACGGAAGGTTGAGAAGAAGCAGTCTGCTGGAGTAGGATGGCAACCGAAGATTAGGGTCCCAATTTAAACCTCGTAAGGCAAAAAGCAGAAATTGCTTCTGAACAGATTCAATACGATCCTGGCTGTTGTTATACTGTGGAGACCAAATGCAAGAGCAGTATTCAAGGATAGGGCGAACAAGAGAGATGTACAGAAGTTTTGTTATAAAAGGATCGTTAAACTCTTTAGACCATCGTTTAATGAATCCAAGTACACCTTTTGCCTCATTAACGATGGTATCTATGTGAAGATTGAAACAGAGTTTAGAATCAAAAATTACGCCTAGATCCTTAACTCTTAGTATACGTTGCAAAGGGATATTGTCGATTGTATAACTGACAAGATAAGGTGTAGTACGATTAAAAGTCATAAACATACACTTTGAACAGTTTAGATGCAATTGATTGGCCGAACACCATAGTTGCATAGCGTTCAAATCGTCTTGTAGACGAGAATGATGTAGGGGATTAGTGTATGATAGAAAAAGTTTGACATCGTCCGCATACATGAGTACACGGGCATGTGATATGACAGAGGGGAGATCATTTATAAAAAGGGTAAAGAGTAAAGGTCCAAGATGACTACCTTGAGGAACACCAGAAGTAACGTGAACCCGTTTAGAGGTAGTCAGCCTCAGCATTACTCTTTGGGTCCTACCTTTTAAATAAGAATTAATCCAAAGCAGAAGAGACAGGGGGAAACCTATTCGGTCAAGTTTAAAAAGTAAAATGTCATGGTGCACAGAGTCAAACGCCTTACTGAAGTCAGTGTAAATGACATCAGTTTGCATTTTCGAAAGGAAAGCATCGTTTACCAAGGAAGTAAACTCAAGCAGATTGGTCGTAGTTGACCGATTCTTTACGAATCCGTGTTGAACAGGGGAAACAACTGATTTGCAGAAATGCTGCAAATTCGAAGTGATTATTTTTTCAAATAATTTAGGAATAGCGGACAGTTTTGCAATGCCCCTGTAATTTTGTATATCAGACTTCCCACCTTTCTTGTGAAGAGGAATGATATAAGATTCTTTCCAAAGAGATGGAAAGACAGAAGTTTCAAGGGATAGATTAAAAAGCTTTAGCAATGGATAAAGAAGGGAAGAACTACACTCCTTGAGAAGACAACTAGGAATATTGTCCGGCCCAGGAGAGTAAGAAGACTTTAAAGAGTTTATAGCTAATAGGAGAGAGGAGTGTGAAATAATTAGAGGAGGTATATAACTTGCGGAAGAAATAGTATAAGGGTAAGCATTAGTATTAGGACAGACGGAAGAGTAAGTTGATTGGAAAAAATTAGCAAACAGGTTAGCAGAATCAGTGTCATTGCTAGCTTTATCCAAGCCAAGAAAAAAAGAAGATGGCAAACTTGAAGATTTACGCTTCAAGTTTACAAAATTATAAAACTGTCTCGGATTTCGGGAAAATTGTCTTTTACAACGTATTAGATAATTCTCATAGCATTGAGAATTAAGAAGAAAGAAGTTCGACTTGGCTATGGAATATTTAGCCAAGTCTGTACACGAACCAGACTTTTTAAACTTTTTAAAATATTTGGATTTTACATTTTTTAGATGTGATAATCTGGTAGTAAACCAGGGTGGTTTTGAAAAAGTAGTCGAAGGAATTGACTTAGGAATACACACATCTAAGAGGGAGATTAGGGTGATGTAAAAAAAATTAATAGCTGTATTCATATCAACTGAGTCATATAAGAAAGACCAATCGGTTGAATAAATAAGCTGATTCAGCAAAGAATAATTTCCTTTGCGAAAGCAATAGCGGGGCTTATTGGCTGATGAGCACGAAATGAGAGGATTACAATTTAGCATTGCAATCTCTAAAGTTGGATGATAGACATCCTCAGGAAGAGATAAAGGAGGGGACCTAGACACATTAGAAATAAGGTAGTCGTTAACAAATACAAGGTCAAGTGTTCTAGTCAAATGATTAGAAATTGAATTGATTTGAAACAACGAAAGATCAAGCATGCAGTCTATAAAATCGTGCTGTGCTGAGGGCACTAGATAATTTTTGGCAGTAAATAATGACCAAGAGATGTTGGGCAAATTAAAATCACCCAACACCATAAATAGGTCACTATCACGCACGTGTGAAGAAACTTCTTTAATACAAGTAATATGTTTCATATAAACTTGAATATCAGAAGAAGGTGGGACATAAGAGCATGTTACATAGACATTCCGTGTAGGAAAAGACACCTTAACTGAGACAATCTCAGCGTCAGTAGGCGTACTAAAACAGAAAAGTTCAGACTGGAGAGTGGCTTTAACGGCAATTAACACCCCACCACCTCGAGTCGGCCGATCATTTCGATACAAACTAAAGTTATTTGATAAAATCTCAAAATCAGATATGGTTGAGTTCAACCATGTTTCTGAAAATGCTATTATATCCGAATTGAAGGAAGTGCTGGCCATGAATAGATTTTTAAGTTTTGAAATAAGACCTCTAACATTCTGATAATGAATAAAGATTTGGTCAGAAGATGAAGCTAGTTTTTTGGGGCAGAAATGGTACCCTGTATTGAAGGGACTGGAAGGGTGACAGGCTGGTTACGCTTTTTAGGCTTGAACTCGTGAACAATCATGTGTGGAGGCCAAAATTTGGGATCACAAATGATTGGGAACATATCATGTGAAACATTTATTTTGAATGATGATATTTCACGAGGGGTGGAGAAATTAAATTTAGTTATTGACACGCTAGCAGAAGATTTGCTAGCAATATAGGCTGCCAATGACTCAGAAGTGGTGTCCGACGAAAGTCGAGACACAAAGACTTGCCTACGAGGGGCAACTACCGTTAAAGTAGGCGCTGGTGGGGCTGTAGGTAATACAGGGGTTGGGGGAGCTAGCGAGGCACAATGATTGTTTTTAACAATCTGGGCAAGATTGCGCGCAGGTCTACCTTTGCGGCCAGGAGCTGATGGGGCTGAGGCAGTTTGATTAATTGGGACGGGATCAGGTACGGGCTCTACTGGGACTAGTACAGGGGTTGAAACAGGGGTAATTGGACAGTCGCTTGGAGAAGGCGATAAAGACAACATTGGAGATACCTCCAAGTTGCTAGGAAGGGACAAGAAAGTAGTAGGTGTCTGAACAGACGTAGAGGGCAATTGCAAAAGTTGAGGCTCCAACCGGCGATTGGTTGGGGACTCAAATTTATATTTGCCAAGCAGCTCGAAACTCGAGTCAAAATTACTCGAGAGCTGCTTAGCCACATTATTTAATTTTAAGAATTGACTTCTCACAGAATTATACATTCTAGAGAAATCAATTTGCTTGTCGATGCATTCTGGGCACGACCAACGCAAGCCACCACAGCCCTTCTTGGCAATAGCAGCGATCTTGTCGCAATCACGCCCAGTGAGACCTGCACATTTAGCATGCATCATATTCTCACACAGCCAGCAATTAACAAATTGCGGCAGTGCAGAATCATCAGCCTGCTTGAACGTGCACGGTTTCTTACAGCACAACATAATTATTTAATGCGTATGCAAATTGCGAGAGCACAGAGCAAAACGAAAACGGTGCACAAGATAGAGCAAGTAAATACACAAACAAATTGTTTGGAGCAAAAAGCAATAGAAAAAGTTTGCGAGAGCGCGATGCACAAGCAGAAAGTATGCAGCGAACACACGCACAAACAAGTGTATGCACAGGGGAGCACCAAAGCAAAAGAATCAAAACAGGCAATAACAACAACACGGAGCTGATGCCGCGTTTTATAAAATGTAATAATTAACAGACTTACGCTGCACAACAGATAACACTTTGCACAGTTTATTAAAGCTTCTTAAATAAAGCACCGAAAAATGCAAAATTTTGAAATAAAAAGCAGGATAAAAGCGCAAAAATATATAAAAATCTTGGAGCACAAGTAAAACACGTCAATCACTCTCAACTGAGAACTCTCTCGAGTATAAATCAATTAAAGCTATGAAGCCTGCCAAACCAAAACCAATTTTCTAACAATTTCCAACCAGCTTGAAACAATAAATTTTGTTGGCTGTGCACACTCTTCTCTGTGTGTGTTCACTGCATATATTGACTTTTAATTTGTCTGTGCTAAAGGTAACTGTTGTCCACAGCAGCTGCCACAAGTTATTTTATGCTTGTTATGGCTCCATAGAGCTCCCTTATTTTATTATGCCCGCTGGATAACAAAATAGTTGGCAGTTAGTCGTTGCTTTTCATTCGCACTCTTTAACCATTTTTTAGTTCACACCGTGTCATTTTATCCATTGGGAATTGACTTGATTATTCATTAGCTTCAAATACAAAATATTTGATGTGGATAGGCAAGAGATTTTCACCAGTTGAATATCTCAACTTGCGCATCAGTTGAATATTTCAACTTGCAGCATCGCGTAGTTGGGTCTCGATTGGCTTAGTTTATAACATGATCTTTAAAATATCTAGACTATTTTGAGGATTCCTATATATAACTTCCTTCAGTGCAACAACCCTTTTAATATCTAGACTATAATGAAGAGTATGTTGAATGAATGTCTTAATATTTAAAGCCCAAGCTATATTACACTTTGCCTTACCCATCCGTAAACTTACTATATCGATAATATTCAATATTATCGGAAACTGCTTTCCTCGAATTTATTAGGACCAACAGACTTATTTATCCTCTCACTTTGATTATGCGTGGTGAACAGATAATTTCTAGAAAAAGACCCTTCAATCTTGTATTCAATATTTCTCGAAAGTTGCCAATTCAATTCGCACCTTAATCTCTTGATATATCCTTAATTTCCTGAAAATCCGCCGCTTCCCATTTTCTGACGAATTGACCTTCGTATTTCCCACGGAACGTATTTCCCTATGAATTTTTCATTTACGTCAATTGTATTGAACGAGCATTCTACGTTGCTTCTGCCAAGCACGAAAAAAGAAAAAGTTTAATAATTTTTAGCTTTGTGAGAAGCCTTTGTCAAACGTACTATATCAAATCGGCATTTTAGTTTTTATAAGTCATTCTCTGCTTCAAACATTTGCCAATTGGCAAACAAAATCCACATAAATCAAATTCAAAGCCAAAGAAAACAGTTTTTTATTTTCATTTTTTTTTTATTTTAGAAATTGAACCTGCAAGCCCTGCAATCCCTTGGTGCTCTTAAAACTTGTTCCCTTGGCCGCTTTACAAAATTGCCATCGTCAACGTCTGATTCTAACCCCTCTCTCCCTCCCACCCTCTCACTTGCTCTCTCTCTCTCTCCCTCCCACCCTCTCACTCGCTCTCTCACTCTCTCTCTCTCCCTGTCTGCCTGTCTTTCTTGCCCGCTACTTGTCACTCTATACCTGCGCTTGCTCTGGCACAAACACGTAATCGAATAATCCAATTTGTTTGCGCAAAAACTGAAACTTTTTCGTCGTAGGGCTTCAATTGACGACGTAGCTTCAGCTAGTTCTCCTCCCTCGACCTCCTCGTTGCCAAACCTGCCTAACATTTGCCAAGCAATTATTTAAGTATCTGGTGAACCTTGCCGGGTTTTACATTTGATATTAGGCACAAACGATTGACTATTTTATTGAATTTGAATTTTATGTCAAATGATGTAATTGCTGTCTTTTGTTTTGTTTATCAGTTAAAGTTTCCTATAAATTCCTGACTGAACTCTTTAAGTTTTGCATTTTCTACACACCGTTCGGCCTTATAATTAACAAACTGTCCTTTTCGAGCTTTACCACACCACCTGCAGCGCCACTTTTCAACCGCTTCAATGGACATCCTACTGTTGCATTGGCCAACAGTTGTCGACATTTTGTTGTTAGTTTTTGCCTGTTTGCCAAGCGTTCACACATGATACGTGCCCACACACACCCAAACCCGCACACAAACACATCGGGCGCGTACACACACCTTTGCCAGCATTTTGTGTAACATGTGTTGCAATGTGTTTCATTGGTTTTGATGCCCTGTACTTTTCGAAAGTGGGTAAATGTATATAATTATCTTTAAGTATAAAATAGTTTGTCCCTAATGACTGAAGGAAGTTAAAGTTTCAATTGTAATTACCTGGTAATGCACGCTCAAACGGGTTCTTGTAACATTCCACCTGCATTTGTGGAAAAATAACGGAAAACGGTTATATAAAAACCTTTTAGTTCACCACAAACGTTTCTTTAAAGAACTTTGTTCAAGTTCATTCGAAAGGTGTCTCCACACTTTGCAACACTTTTGCAAAACCCCGACTCCTCTATAGATATGGGCGATACATGGCGGATAAAATTTCGGGCTCAAACTGATTTCCAACAATTTTTATGAGTATGCCCTCAAACTGGTAACAGGGTATTTTCGAATCGAGCATTCTAAACCCTATATTTTTTGTGTTTGCTGCATGTCAACAAACAAGCTGCAGCATTTACTTCGTTTCTCCTCTCGGCTGCCTATATCGCTATCTTTTTGTCGATGGCATTGACAGTTGTGCTCTTTGAGCTTCATGCTGCTAGGCTCAAGGTAGCACTCAAAGGCTATTGAGATATGTAATCCTTATTTTTATTACACACCAAGACAGAGATTGATATGTGCACACAGATCTAGAGGTAGGGAGAACTAGCGTAAGTGCATCCAAAGCCGACAAAGCGCCTGCAAGTTGCATGCAACAAACTGAAATGTGGCAGCACTGTGCGTGCGCCGGAAGCCATTGCGGGTTAAGCACGCACCACCAGCAGGAAGCACCACTGACAGTCAAGGAAGGAATTCAGAGGAAGGGGCGGGGCTAGCGACGGAAACGCGCGACGCGACATTTTATGACAGGTTGTGACTGCACTGGCAAACCAAAAAAAAAAAAAAAAAAAAAAAAGACCGCAGAAGACATCAACTACTTGTGTGGTAAATGGGCAAAGCAAAGGGAGGTCGTACGGTTGATTTTGGCCTGTCGGGAATTAGGAATGCATTGTCTGAGCACAGCTCAGCGCAGTTTTGTAGTTCATTTCTCAGTTTGCTCAGTGCACTACAATTCCAAGTACCTAAATCCACTCTTTGGCTCGAGCGCGGGTAGGGTGCAGGGTGCGGGATGTAGGGCGGGGGTGCATCACACTTGAGGGGCTTCTGACTGAGGACTGTCGTTTTTCAGCCTGGCCCAAACCAACCCTTTGGCCCTCAACATCTTGGCCAACAAATTAGCGCATGCATTTTTTTGTTGTTGTTATCTGGCAGCACATTCAGTTTGGTTTGCGGCGTACAACCGGCAACAGTGACGGGTTTTTCCACGGGCTGCCACAATTTTGTTCTTGCCACTTACCACTTGCAACATCTACAACAATACAGACTGCAATTTATGTCTTGCCAAAGTGAAAATTTTCTTGCCGAAACTTGCACACGCAAATTGAGTTTCTTTCACAACTAACTTTGTGGGTGTGCACGAGTGTGCACGCGTGTGTGTGTGTGCCAGTGTCAAAAGACCGCCTTGACTTGTCGTGACAATAGCAAACAGCTGACAAAACATGAACTACTTAGAATCCATGCTGTGGTAAGCAAATTTAATAATAAAACTCTTCTATTATCCACGGCTAAGAACTAAATCCAATTACGTAACCTAATTGTGTACTATTTGGAAACATTTGTTAAATTTGCTACCGGTGCCAGTTTACAGAGTTATATATTTTTCTGAATAATTTATAAGCCATAAATTAACCATAAATAAAAAAACTAGGCAATAATAGAAATTGCATTTGAAAAAGCTTTGGAAAAAGTTTGCATACAATAATTTTGCACCGTGTAATTACGTTAATTTAATTTATTAATTAATTATATATTCAATCATAGCAAAAATATGCGCATTTTAAATAAGTTAAAAAAATGCCTAAACTACAAAATTTTATCTGAACACTGAATTCTGGCAGCCGCACAAAATGTATCCCATAAATGTAGCCCAAAGGCAGCCAGGCCTTGATCCCTTGCCTCTCCCTGTAACTGTCCAACTGGGGGCTTAGAGAAACTCCATTATGACAATTTTCAAGTACCTAACTTAGCTTGGGGCTTGGGGCTTAGGGATGGAAGCGCCTGCGCCTCAAGCGCCTCAAAACAAAACTTTTGCGACTTTATGAAAAATAATTTGTTGCACGTTACGCTCACTGCCGCTGACCTCAACAGCTGAGCAACATTCTAATCTAAAAGCAGACGACATTTTTTTTTTATACTTACAAAATATTTTCAACAAATATTTTACTTTGCTCAGGGGAGAAATTAGGAGAAAGCAGAGTCCTTCTGCTAAAGCCGCGTTAAAATGTGTTCTCTACATTTCGGAGCTGAAAAAAAAACCTTCAGCAACCGATTTTTTTTCGTTCGTTCGCTTTGGCAAATATTTGCGCACATCATTTCTCATTGCCCACGTTCCTATTGGGTTTGCTCTCCAATTGCCAGGGCTCAAATGCCTTGGAAGGAAATCACATTAATGGCAGCCGTGCGAAATTTTGTTTTTTTTTTTTTTTGAGTCCCCATAAAGTATTTACAACATTTTGGCCGCTGAGATGAGGACACACACACACGGACAAACGGGGCCAATTAAAGCGTAATGCATGGCAATGCCAAGTCGTTAACTTGGCCAACGTGCAACGCCGCCATCTTTATTTTATGTGTCATGCGGCATGCAAAATGCATGCAGCAAAGTGTCAGTAAACCAAAAAGTCGGTTTGTTACGTAAGGCTTCTTTTAATACCCTACACAAATTAGAACAAGGCAAAAAAAAAGTATATACAAAAGTATATCAGAATTTTTAAGAGGTAGTTTGGTATTTTGGCTATTTGGGAATAACCTACACCGATTAAATTCATTTCAGATTTTTTAATTATTACAAAAAACTACATCCACAAGTTTATAGCTCGACAAATATATGATGTATGCATTTTACAGGGTACATTTTAGTCTTCCTTGCTCATTTAAAGTCAACTTGTTAGCATTCGAGCATCATAACCGCTTGCACACATTGCACTCTTTTGTCTTCTATGCAACAGTATATGTATATGTGTAAGTGTGTGTGTAATTTATGTAGGTCTCGCGCCAAAAAGCGGACTACAAATTACACAGAATCTCATAATTTGCGGCTGCCTGACGCTGACGGCTACGCCAGTTGTCCGTTGCGCTCTGACTAAGTGTGTGTATGTGTGGGTGGTATCTTTTTTGTGCTTCAGTTTCTGGCAGCAAATTTTTGACAATCGACCTTTAAGCTTAACTCAGATGCAAAAGTTGTACTTAAACACTTTTGATGACTTTTCGTTTGGCAAGTCCAATTAATTTGCGTCTCTTGTTAACAAAGCTTCTTGAAATGCAGCAAGCAGTGGAAAACTAAGAAAGCAGCTCAAATATACCATGAAGTTTGCACGTACTAGAGCGAACGATTACAGCTTATAAATATTATTTACCTTGCGGTTTAATATTGTTTTTTTATTTTTATAAGCTTTGTTTCATTTTAAAAATTTCAATCTTAAAGCAGCCAGCTTGTTATTGAATTAATGTTATTAAAACGACTAAGCTTTGTTATTCCGCAAACGAAATTCTACCAATAAGGAATAAAAAACTAAAAGCAATATTAAATTTGATAGCAACGTTAAAAATTGAGAAAATATTGGAAAAGAAAACTAGAAAGAAATGAAAAGAAAATTTATAACAAAAAGAAAACTAGTTGATAAATGAAGTCGACTTTTGTTTTGAGATGATGTTTTACATTGAAGTTAAAAGAATTGATACGATATAAAGGTAAATCAAAGTAGGTCCGATTGAACAATGCTACAGGCTATGCTACACGGAAATTGCAATCATATTCTTGTAAAGCTATGTAAAATTAATTTAAAATTGATATTAAACATTTTAAAACATGCAAATCTGTGCAATTACTTAATTAACTGTCGCATGCTTTAAGGTTTATCGGATATTTGGTAATAGTTTTTATATTCATACAAAATGACGGCGAAAACTACTTTGCCTGGCATTTTGGGTTTTCACATTTTCATTTTTTTCCCTCCTTCCTGTGAATGGCATGAAAAGCATTTTACACATGGCAGCATTTTTTAATTTTGCAGCGCAGCTTTTAGAAATACACACGCATGCACAAGCACACACGCGCACACTCCATGCACTCGCACACACAAATGCACTTACTAATTAGAAATAAAAATGCGCGCTACACATTTGCTCATTACGCTGTTTGTGTTGTTGTAGTTGTTGTTGTTGTGCTGGTTGCTTTGCTTTCTTTATTTTTTGGATTTTTTATTTTCATTTTTCATGCCATTTCCCACACTGAATGCTGCTCCACTATAATGCTGCGCCCATATCGTACGGTGGCTTCGCCTGGGTCTCAAAATAATATACTCCCATACGCTGCGCCAGCTGCTCCATTGATAACTCGCCCAAATCGCCGCCCATGTGCAGCCGTTGGCCCGTGGGCTCTGGACAGCGCTTGTAGCGCGTCAACTGCTGCCATTCACTGGGCTGACAACCCTTGGCCTCGAAGGCCATCTTTTCTAGGCTCTCCTTGAAGAGGGCAAAGGCACGCCAATGGCTGCACTCGTGCCAGAAGCAGCCCGGCTGCTGGCTGCCCCAATTGGCATAGAAGTCCACGTGGCCCAGTGGACGATCAAATCCATAGCTGCCCACGCTCGTGTGCAATACCTCCACATAGTCCGCATCGCTGCGACTCAGTCGCTCCTTCTCCTGGGCATAGCGAAAAAACGGCAAAGCTGGATCCAAGGCGCGTATCACACGCACGCGGCCCGTTTGCAAATGTTTTGAGGCCAGACCAGCCACATGGGCACCCATGCTGAAGCCAATCAGCTGCAGATCCTCAAACCGCATGCCCGCCTCCTCGTGCAGAAAGTCCAGAAACTTGGCCAGCACCTGACCCACAGGCTTCACCCTATAGCTAGCCGTTATATAGTCGGCAATGGCGCCACGGCCCCAGTCCACGGTGAAAATATTGTAGTTGCCGTCGCCGAGGGTCATGTAGGCGGGGACCAAATAGCTGTAGACATTGGCATGTGCATTGCCCAACCAGCCGTGTATTATGATGCTGTAAGAGGGCGGGGAGAGGGATAAAAGAGAAGTTTTGTATAGATGATCATATTAATACTGCATTCAATTGGAGACTTTTCTACTCTAAGAAAACGAATCTAAATAATGAAATCCATGTTAAAATTAATTATGGTTAATAGTTGTATATATTTCATAAACTTTGTAATTATTAACTAGAAACTACCAGTTTTTGGTTATAACGAATAGCCAGCCATGTATTTTGATGCTGTGAGTAAGAAGAGAGCAGTTGGTATAGATGATTCATATTAATTTCGCATTTAATCGGAGAATTTTGTACTATAAGAGAACTAATCTAAATAATGAAAATCATATTAGAAATCGATGTGCTAATAGAGAACGGAATTTACTATGGTTAATAATTGTTGTATATATTTCATATTATTTGTGTTTATTTATATTTATTTTATATATTTTTATTTATATTTATATATTTTGCAGTTAGAGAAAAGTGTTAGCTGATTGTTGGCCATAAATAAAAATATCGAAGTAAACGTCATATTTATAGAGAAAAGATACAGACATAAAATGAAATATCTGATGAATCTTTATGGGTGCTATTTTTCAATGAACATTTTAATATATGGCTGAGTCTATGAAGCACGTGTAGTGCAGAGAAGAGGTGGTACGTGACCACCGCTCCACGGGGAATACTTGCGAATTCAAGGCAATTTATCGCAGAGCACAAATTGTGCAACAAACATTTCCTACTGAATCATTCATAACTTACCGCGTCGGTTGGAATGGGTTGAAGCGCGATTGTCGCAGGGAGGCGGCATCATAGAGCCGCACCGTTTGCGTAGTGGTCATCTCCATGGAAGTATTCTTAACGTCATCGTCATTCGGATTCAGGCCAAAGGCGGCGCTCAGCGTGTTGCCAACGACCTGCTGCAACAGTCGATTGCCACTCGATGGCGGCGGTCTATTTGTACCACGCTCATTGCTCGAGTGCAGCTGAAAGTATGTCTGCCGCTCGGCATTGTACAGTAAATTGTAGTCCTGTAATCGTAATAGTTGCTCATCGCCAGCCGCATTGTTGGTGTTGTTGCCAGAATTATGCTTTTCCGATATTGGCAGCGCGTCGGGGCTCATTAAGCCCCCGCTGCTGCTGCTGATGTCCTGATTTGATGTCCTCTCAATTTGTATGTCCGGCCTGTCCTTGTTCTGGTAATTTCCATTGGGCTGCAGTCGTATCGCCTCCAATACTGCTTTTACCTCCTCATCTTCTTCTGCTGTTGTTGCCCTCATCATGGCACTTTCCACTTCATTTGTCACTTTTACTTGCACTGCGGGTATTTGCCGCACCTCCTCCTGCAGCTCGACCTCATCCTCCCCCAACACCCGCAATTGATTGTTGTCTGCATCGACCTGCTGTGCACTGTAATCAGCATTCGAGTAGTTGAAATCCTCAATCCTCCTATCGTATACATTCCTAATTCTGCCCATAGATTTTGCCTCATGCAGCTTGGCTGCAATGTGCCACAAGCAAACTGGCAAAATGAAAGTGCATTAGACAAACCTGGAGCAATTTTCATGGACGCACAAACTACATCTGCACCTCCTGATCAAAGATATATAATCACCTGACTGGCAAATAAACAACAATCCAAGCAGCTGCATTTTGATTATTTTTTGCGTACTTGTTGAAATACCTTTTACGTACTTCACATACTCATTATTTTAGTCACTGTTTTTATCACTTAAGCACTTTAAAACTAGCTAACTGCACGGCCGAGCTCACATCTACAACTGACTGGCAACATTTTTTTCTGAGTTCTCAGTCGTAATTTACTGTAGAAGTTTTATTTGGGCTCTTTGCCAAACAAAAAAATAAAACATTATTAATATGCAGCATTTCACACTTTTTGCTTTAGTTGCAGGTTAATTTTTCATTCGTCTTTATACCCTAAGAGGGTTATTTAGTTTTGTGAACAAAGATCAACGACTGCGGTCTCATAAAAAATGTTTACATATTCTTGATGTAACTTTTTAATATATATGTACGTTTATTCATATGAATGTCTTTGTTATAAGCAAAGATCGCTCAAGAATTACTTCATTTGTTACAATATTTTGTTAGCAATGTTTTTTCCTAGCTTGGAAAGTTCAAGATCTTCCCATTTGGGCAAAATCTAATCAACCTCACATTGTTAATTGTTGATTAATTCTCTTCTTCAGATATCTTGACCACTTATAAGCTTCACACCAACAAGGTCCATAAATTAACCACATCTACAATATTTCTGCTAGGGTATTCGAACCTCGGCAACAAGCGCTTATTATTGATGACTTCTCCCGAAAAAAGAAATAAATAAGTAAAACGAAATACCGTTTACTCTCACCCGCCTCATTAGCTGTTAATCTGTTGAGTCAACAAAAGTTCAGTCTCCACATGCAATGTGCCACTGACCAAGTTTGGTTTTTGGCCTCCAGTACTTAGCACATTTTGGAGATATATTTTTGGGATAGGTCAATGTACGAACTGTCTGCTAACTAGCTATCAAAGCTTTCTTGTTGGTTGTGGGTGTTTTAGGTTTTCTTTGGAAGTAAATAATGTAAATGCGTTGAAAACTTATCCAATAATACTTGTTTAACTCATTTTTAGTCTAAAGAACATTAATTTAAATTAGCATAAAGAACATATATTTAAATTAGCCTCACTTATGAACTGAATGTTTGATCTGTCAATTTTGGAACTCGGTAAATTTATATAGTTGCAATTCCACAGTACAAAAATCATTTCAGTAACTCGCAAAAAGAAAATAAAACAAAATTTACGAACAGACAACAAAAAATAATTACAATTTAAGGAAAAATTACATAAAAAAAAAATATAGAAATGAAAACAACATTTTTGATTTATGTGTATTTATTTTTCCTGTTTGAACATGTCGCACATTGTATCTTGTATATGTTTTTATGTATGAAAAAAAAATATATATATATTTTGAATATTACATGTAAAAACACGAACTTGTCATAAAAAATATCAAAGCCTCATCCAGCATACGCTTGTCCTTTAGCCATATACTTGTTTAACAAACCATTTTGAACCTTATGCCTCATATGCGTATAAAATGTATTTTAATCAATTTTAATGTATTCTTTGATTATATTACAGGTAAGTTCACAACATGTCGGCATGCGATGGCAAAAAAGAAAAGGAAAAGTAAAAGAAAGAAACAATATTAAAAGCTGAACCGGTCGCCATTTTAACGACGTGCATTTCCTGCGGCTGAATTGTGAAGGGTGGAAAAGCGGCTTAAAAGCGATGCCAATGAAGGGAACGAAGGAAAACAATATGCATTTTTACAATCGCTGATCGCATAAAAACAAAAAAAGTAAAAAACGTGACAAAAACAAAAAGAAATCGTGTAAAAGCGAATGTGCGCGCACCACCACCCACCACACTCCTTGAAAGGTAACAAAGCGTATGAAGTAACCAAAAATCGCGAGAAATCACCCTATGGTATTGCAGCTACCCATATTCTTCTTCCTTATTCTGTGTAAGGATCGATGAGTTTTCTCAAGTGCACACTTGACAATTTTGCTGCATAGATAACAAAATTTATTGAATATGTTGCGGAATATTCCTTTAACAGGGGCAACATTTTAATTTTTGAAGAGCGCATTCTCCCAACCACCACCGAGCCCCGCTCCTTTCTTTATAAGAGTTGATTGCTGATGGCTCAGCACAATGAGATAGGCTGCAAGTTCAATGTACAATCTTTTTTGAGGTATTCGAGTTAGAGATGAGCGCGTGGTATTTATTTTTTTTTTTCCAATAAGATGTTATACAACAGAAAATTTTTATTTTATAGGGCATTACTTATTATATATGATATATGTATAATATTATTTAACATATTATTTAAGCCAAGATAAATATATGAGGGTTTTTAACGAATCTTCAGTGTAGTTCCAAGAATACATGCCCCTTACAAAATTCACAATTTCAAGGTTATGTTAATGTTATTTTAATATTTGCTTCGTTGTGGTAACATATAATATTGGGAGTCATGTATTAAGATTGGTATTGTAGTTATGGACATATGTTTTATACCCGAATGATATAATAATTAGCCACGGCACTTATTGATCTCAAAGTCCATATAAGCTCGTGTAGCATGACTAAACCCCAATATTTTTTTTTTCACATTTCAATATGTTTTATTTGTGCGCTGGAGTCGACCAGTGCCTTCTGATCTCTACCAAGCGAATAGTTATTTATAATAAAGTATATTTACTATTTGGTAACTTATATTATATTTACAAGGATGTTATAGACAGTGATGGTGTTTAAGTAATAGGTAGGTAGGTCGTCGGGGTGCAGCCTTCGAAGGCGCCTCACTGTGATGGGGTCAGCCAGGACCCTGGCGGCCGCGTTCGTGTGCTGCAGGAGCTCTACCAAGAAAATTGATGAAGTATTGATCTTCATTTTTGTTATATACACTTGTGAAAAGGCAATCTTAAAAGTACAACTAAACATCGAAGTTATTTGGAGATATTTTGTTCAGTAACTGGTGCTAAGATACGAAGAAGCACACTTGTATAGTACTTAGTCGTGTCACGCGGTTAGCCCCAATACGATGATTGGTGGTGCATCTGTTGCTGTTGCAGCATGCACTGTTGCCAGCAGAAGTTGTTGTTGTAATGCAACACTCAGACAGGATTTGCGGCAAACAATACGCGTTCGCCATAATCGATTAAAAAACGGCTGAAAAGGAACAACAACAGGCAACGGCAACAAGAGACTGAGTGCCGGAGGGCTAAGAACTCTAGCTGAAACTGGGAGCTGGGGTTTAGCGCTCGCTTTGTTTGCTTTTTGCTTATGCTTTGTATGGCTGCAAGCTCAAAAATGTCACTCGAGTGACTTTTATTACATTGCGCCTCATGTCCCACACCCCTCACACAAACACACACACACACACCCCACCAAGTTTATGAGTATGCTTGGGCCTAACCTCATACACTGCTGGACTATTTGCCCGCAAAATACTTGAGCCGATGCTTGGTGTCAGCATTTACCAGACAAGTGCCTCCGCATGGCACTACGACAGCAGGAGGCGCGGTTGGATTTCGGGTCTTCCACTATGCGACTGAAGCATTTCTCGAGCACCACTTCACTTTTGCATCCTGCGACTTTGAGCAGGATGCGTTTATGCTCGCAATGCGTCAACTTGCCTTGGCGCTTAGCTGAGTCAGCTATTGCCTGCTATTTGTTGTGCCAAGTGGAAAATATGTAAACAATAAGCTCCATATAAAAATTGAGGAGCATCAGTTGGGCCAAATCTGTAACAGAATTTGTTTACCCATGTTATTAACACGCTTTTAGTCATTAAATTGACTGCTATTGAGTTGAATTCTGTTTTTCAAAGGATTTGATATGACAACATTCTTGTGAAAGCAGGCATACAAAACTATCAATACTTTATGTTCGCTAACCAAGTCCGAGATGGTATCACATCTTACAAAGCTTCCTTTCATGTCATATTTCTAATTATAAATTTAATAGTCTTCTGAATTGTATATTTTTTTGCTTGATATTAACTAAATTTGTAGCTTTAAAATCTTGCTTCAGCTTTAATATTATTTGAATGCTTTTTAGTTCAGGTCTACAAATGGGAAATGATCACATTTCCAGAGGTGCTTCAATTTGGGAAAAAATATAATTTCTGGACTTCCATACCTGCATACAACACATAAAATGTGTTTTATTTTTCAATTACAATAATAATCAACTTTACTTGGTTTCAAAAGCGTACTAAGCATACCTTCGATTATATTTGCAAGTACTTTTGAGTACTCATTTCTAATTTTAGACTCGCTATTAATTTTTACATGACTGTAAACCGCTTGCACTGCCTTATATCATGTAAACTGCTTGATGACTGTACATTTAGCCAAGCTCGACTCCTTTTATAGCAACCAGATCCTTTTACAGACAGGACTCAAAACGTCAAGCAGTTGCTGCAAGCTTTGCCAAAGCTTTATAGCTATAATAAGCACATCATAAATTTCAAAACAGTTGAGCTTAAAGCTCTATGCAGCGGGAATGCGCTTTTGTATTCTGCTGTGGCCATTCGTCATTTGTCACATTTGTCGAAGCTTTTGCATTTGTGTCGCTCGACTGACCCACTTCAAATTCGCCAAAGTGGCCAAATAATATTTTTGACAGCTTTCGACAGGCATACAAAAACTTTTCGTTAGCACAAAACAACCCTTTTGAATAATTGTGGCTCGTTAGTTGCTGCCTCGGGCCGTATTAAATTCAATTACATGTCGTCAGGATTTGACTCGTGGCAGCAAAACCCACTCAAAGAAGTAAAAGTCTATTATTTTTTTATTATTAGTTTTTTAGCAAACGGCCGCTCAGAATGTCGCCCAGCCAACTACTTATAAATAAATAATGATTAAGCTGACTGCGAGGGTTCAAGGGTTAGTTAACTAGTGTATCCTTATGCCAGACAAGTCCTTTAGCCATGCTATCGTGTGTGTGTGTGCCTGTGAGTGTGGATCTGTGTATATTTCTTCCTGTCTGCTTAGCGCCCTCAGGCTTAGCGCATAGCACATCCTGCTGCTGGTTTGCATGTCAATGAGCTGCTGCTGCCGCTTCCCCTGGCTAAATGTCCTTGCTGCGGTAAACACACTCATATACACACACGCACAGCTTATTTACTTTTGTAATTTGAGCCACTTTGGTGCCACGCCCACGTCCCACACACACACACACACACACGGCTTTTGTCACACCTTTTAATTAAGGAAATTACTTGCAGCTGGAGAGAATCCTGCCTGATGCTTACTCAGCCATATTTATTGAATAATTGTCTCCTCTGTGGCAAGTAGCTCTCATTTATTTAATTTTGAATGCTGTCATTTTGGACTCGAAACTCTCAGCAAGCGGTTGCAGTCTTTATCCAACATTTAAGAACCCTGACCCCTGACCGCTGCTCCCGATGTCTTTTTTTATGCTCTGTCAAGCACCTAATAAGCTGGCAAAACCACTGACGATTTGCGTCAGAGCACGGGCTTGCCTGCACTTGATGTTTCCATATTTTTAAACGCGCAGCACTCACCCACCAGCGTTTACGTCATGTCTGCCATTTTGCCATTCTATTCCATCATCTGTGTCATATGTGCATTAGCATTCGCGTTACTATGTCTGTGTGTGTGTGTGTGTGTGTGTCACTGTGTGTGCGCACGCAGACACCGGCTACAATGTTGCCTCTTTTTTAGGTCAACTTTATTTCCTCACGTTTTCATTGCGTTTACTTTTTTTATCAACGTCTTCGATCCCAAGCCCGTTAAGTGTTGTCATTGCAATTAATCAGAAACTGTTTAAGGGAAGCCGCAAAAATAAGGTCAATTGGAACAGTTAAAGTTTAATTTGATATGTAAAAGTTTATTCAGATTATATATATATATATATATGAGTGTTCGATTTTATAAGAACATAGTTTATAAAAAGTCTTAAAGTTATTCATTAAACAGATATATAATTACGTGGATATTTAAAGAATGTTTTTTACATAATTGTCCAAAGATGTTGCTCGATGGAAAAGTGGGAGATGCATAGATACCTATGGTATATTCAGATTTGGAATAGGGAAAGAAAGATACTCACAAAAGTCGTAAGTCATGTAAACAGTCAATATGTGAATGAAATTTAAGAGAAGTTGCAGATATAGAATACAATTTTTGTATATACTATACAAACTTTTTTCATACCATTCATGAAAAGGTAAATATATATATATATATATTACATCTATAGAGATGATCAATTCTTTTTAAAGAACTTAAGGCCGCAGTTCATACAAGGAATTTTTCAAAGAATATATTATCGAGCTCTTAAGACTAGATATGTTAATTATCATTAAGCCTAGAAGCTTAAATACATTCGAGGATTCACAACCATTTAAAAGGAGAAATCAAATTTATTTATGGGTTGATGTATCTGTTTAAATATTTGATAGTACTGTTTTCAAACAAGAAAAAATGTAGAGTTGAATGTCGCTGTATACATTTTATTTCAGACATAACATATAATTGTATATATTCTGATATAAGTCATAGACACTTTCAATTAAGGCTAATGAAAAAACTTTGGTTGGCTTTCAGTTTAAGGTTTGATTACTTTATGTATATTTATTTGGACTCATATAAACTTGTTTAGAACTGATTGTACAGAATTCTTTTTTGCATTTGGCTGGCTTACTTTTGTGGCTGACGCTTATCTTGATATACAAAGGCCACAAAAGCCACATATAATAAAAACCACTTTTCCGTAATGCATATTAAATTGCAATTAGACAACTGTAACTAAACTCCAACTAGCTCAAACAGCTCAAACATTCAACTGAGGCATGCAAACCACACACACGCACACACACCCGGTGGGTGGCTTGTTGAAGCAATTAGGCTACCTGAAGCACAGTTAAGCGTTGTCA
Source organism: Drosophila novamexicana (assembly GCF_003285875.2). Taxonomy (NCBI): domain Eukaryota; kingdom Metazoa; phylum Arthropoda; class Insecta; order Diptera; family Drosophilidae; genus Drosophila; species Drosophila novamexicana. The sequence goes on along the minus strand of NW_020824821.1, from coordinate 3,055,252 downwards.
ATTTGATAAGCACGACAAACGCTCAACCAATTTCAAGGTATTTAGAAAAGGCACACACACACTCCCACGCACAACACATTATTTTGACCCTTTTGCATTACCAAAAAACTGAAGCCTCGACTGATTCGCCGTTGTAACCCCCCCCCCCCCCCCCCCCCCCCACACACACACACACACACACACTCACACACTCACACACACACACAAACACACAAAATATCAACTCATCATCATCATCACGTTGCGACTGCATATAGAGCGTTTGGCACAGCGTATGGGGGAAGCAACCCTTAAGCTGATGCTGCAGCCTCTGCATTAAAACTCTGTTTCAGCTGGCCGTGTGGCAGATCTCAGTTCATCTTTGTTGTTTTGTGCTCTCGGAATATGCCTTTATTCCACATGTATTTTTTTTTTTTTTTTTGGCTATATGCGCCTTGCCCTCACGCCCTTAATGCGCTGCGTCGCATATACCACGATTTTAGGGGTTGCTTTTTTCTTACTTTTCATATTCTTGTTTTTTTTTTTTTTTTTGGGCACTGCAGTCGCAGCAGCCTAGCACGACCAAGGACCAGCAGCCGGACACATCGCATACCCGGCATTTTTGCCTGGCAACATTTTGGCAATTGAAACACACACCACTCCGCCCCCTGGTGGTGGGTGTGGTCGCGCCCAAAATTGTTGTTGAGCTGCATTTTTCGTTATTGTTTTGTTTTAATTTAAAATATTTTATTTACTAATATTGTGTTATTGGTATCTTTTGTAAGCTTTTTCCTTATGTTTTAATATTTGTATTTAAAATTTGGTGTCTTGTTTCAATTGCCAAAACGTTTCGCACAGCATTTGTCTATACTTTAGCACGCTCTTTCCCTTTCTCGCTCGCTCTCGCTCTCCAGTGCTCTCTCCGCCTCTCTCTCTCCCTCTCTCGAACTGTAGCGCGTGCTCGCTATTGCTATCTCTGTCTCTGTGTAGGTGTGTGTTTCTCAGGCCTAGCTGCTGATTTGCAGCATCCTGCTTATCCTTTAGGCTTGCTATCAAATACACACGCATACACATCCATGTATACACACATACACACACACACACATGGGCGCTTTGCGTGTGCGTGTCGAGTTGCTACCGTCGCTTTTAGCTTTAAATTAAAAATGGAAAATTGATTTTTCCGGTCTTTCCGAATACACACATATACACACAAAGGCACACACACATTCGCACACATGCATACATAATTTATGCGCTCGTGTATGTGTGTATTTTGAATTTCTCTGATGTGAGTGAGTGAGGAATAGTTGTTTTATGTCCCCTTCCCGAAACCGAATTTGTCATCTCTGATTTGTGGCTTTTCTGGCTTTCTGGTTGCTAACGACGCTCAACAATGTTAATGCCCCGGCTCAGCAGTACCAATTGCTTAACGTACAATACTGCTGTGACAGGACAATATCACTGGCAAGCGCTACGATCGACGATATATCCCAATCAGACACATATGTATATGCCGCCTGCATGTATCATACACATATCAGATATGCAGAGATGCAGTTTATGGCTGCAGCAGCAGTTGGGCCTGTTTTTTTTTTTACACTAGTTCACAGCTATCCAAGGGCTTGGTGAATTTTTATTTTCTTTGCCATATATATATATGTAGATATTCTTTTTGGTATTTGGCATTTAACATATATTGGACAGGCAGAAACGGTCCGTCATCGAGCCGGGCGAGAAATTGCACGTACGAAAACCCAAAGTTGACTGAAAGGCAGCCAAAGGAAGCGGCCGACGTTGCTGTCGTCACCACGCACCAACATTTTTCGAGGGTTGCGCGCGCATTCCAATTGCGAAAAACTCTCCCCCAATAGAGCTGATGTTATTGTTGTTGTTGTTGTTGTTGTGGTTGTTGATGACGGCAGGGGTAGTTTGAGTCGCCAGCCAGGCCATGCTAGGCTAAGCTTACGCGGGCTCTCTCTCTCTTTCTCTTTTTACTTGTAGGTCCCGCTTGTGAATTTGTGCATAGCCGATTTTCTCGCTGTGTATCTTATGTGCTGGGGGTTAGTTTTCCAGTTTTATGGTAAAGGTTTTGTCATTTCCAGGCCGCATATGACATCCCACCCCACCTCACACACACACTTACGCATACAAGCACACACACAGGCCAGCCGCCCTCAAACAAAAGCCCTCTCTTTTTGTACTACATGATATATAGACATTTTCCAAGCGACTTCGTTGTTGTCGTTGTTATTTCAGTTGAATTTATGCGTTGTTGTTCGACGTGCACTTTGCACGCTCTGCAAGTGCCAGCCTGCCAGCCAACAACCCCTGCTCCAGGCTCAGCCCTACCCTTCCGCTCGAGTCTAGCATAAAAATCAAATGTATAAACAATAAAGTTGTTCCATATGCTGCCTAAAGTAGAGAGTGCTGCTGCTACCCCGCTGCACCCTTAAGCAGACTTCATATTGCTGGCAATTTTACTCAATGAAAATGTGCAACCACCCCCACAGCCATTCACCCCCTACCCCTCCCCTCTGCCTAGCTTTGCCATGCCCTTCCTTGCAGTTTTGTATCTACATAAATTTTAGCGCCGCATTTTTGCCTGTTTAAATGCGCATTGTGGCCGACGACTGCGCTTCGGTATGGCGATGATTATGATTGGGAATGAGAGCAGGGGAGGGGCACAAATAGGAGACATTGAAAGCGGTGGAGGATGGAGAGGGGGTGGGGGGAGTGGATAGGTGAGAGAGGAGCTTACGTGCGGCAGCAGATGCCAGCAATTTGTTTGCAGGCATTTCAAGTATGCAGAGGTTGTGGTTATTGTTATTGTTGTTGTTGTTGTTGCTGGTGTTGTTGGGCGCCAGCTTTGTTGTTATTTAAAATGCAGTTGCATTTTGTCGGCCTGAACTGATTGCAGCCCACGTGGGTGTGTAATGTGACAGGATAATCGGTATTCAGATTCGAGCTGTCAGCAAACGGAATAAAGTGGATCAAACTATTTGGTGGGAAGGTTTGACGCTTAAGGGTCGAGAGTATTATGATTTTAGGAGTTTATCGGACGAACAAAATTGATATATACCAAACAGAGTTAAGATGCATTTGTCTCCAAAGGATATATTTAGATTAGGGATTAATTGCGAAAATTTAAAAATAAAAAACCCAAAAGCGATCTTAAAATTATACGTTATATTTATCCGTGGTACTGACTGAAAAATTCTTTTCTATATTGTAAAGTTGTTTAATGAATATAATTTAATAGTTCGGTCAACATTTTATTGAAGTGGCCATTTTAATCAAGCTCCATTAAAATAGTTTTATATAGTTAAAAATATTTTAACAGTTTTTGAATCCAGACTAAATAAGAAAATAATATATAATATATAATATATAATATATAATATATAATATATAATATATAATATATAATATATAATATATAATATATAATATATAATATATAATATATAATATATAATATATTTTTTAGAACATTTATTTTATACGTGCTACGTAGCACGTATAAAATAAATGTTCTAAAAAAGCTTTGAAAAGTATTTTGAAACTGAGCAGAAAATAATGAAAACGTCGCCAAAAAAATCTTTGAATTGCACTATTTACCCAGGATGCTTTGATTCTGCGAAAAATGTGAAACACGTCTCAAATTTTTCATATGAAAATGAATTTAATGAATTTCATTTCCACCAAGGAGGAATATATTTTTGGAAAAGTCTGAAATTGAGTTTGAGGTCGATCGGATGGTAAAAAAAAAGTTTCATACAAACGTTTTTCGCGATTTTTCCATACTTGCGGGTGGAATTTCCAGAAACCCCGTCTTAACGTGTACCTTCATCACGTAAGGTAACTACAGTAAAAATTTGAGCCTCCTAGCTGTTACGGTTTTGGCTGTGCGTTGATCACCAATCAGTCAGTTAGTCAGGACAAACAGTTTTATATATAGAGATAATATATAATACATATGTATTATATAATTTATTTTAAATTATAATATATTCTTGGGTGCAGTCTTGATTGACTGCAGTCTTAAAATATTTTTAAAATATTTTGGACTATATACTACAATATATGATGCCATTATTAGTCGCAATATTACACAGAATTTGGCATTTCGTTCAATAAATTGCAAAGTAAATTTCATAATTTATTTTTAAATACAACACAAAATGTTGCCAATCTGTGCCAAGTTTTGGCCATAATCAAACAATGGCTGACAGACAATCAGACAACCCACTGTTTCTCTCTCTCTACTCTCTTCCTCTCTCTCTCTCTCACGAAGTGTGTCTCTTACTGCTTATTGCTACTAATACACAATTGCAATATACTTTTGATAAAGCTGTCGCACATTTTTTTTTTTTTGGTCTGTATAGTTTTGCACACATTGTTCATATAAAATAAATAAATAACCGAACTGAACAGAACGTAAGATAACATAACGCATACGCAGCGTGGTGCGCCCGCAGGGAACAACTTGTCATTTCCATTTCCTGATGATTCTTGTTCTTGCTGCTGCTGCTTCAGTTGCTTGTTTGTTTGCCGGCAAAATGGAAATATGTTTTCCTCCTAACTGAATTTCGCTGTGCCATCCGAGCGAATTTTCAATGCATGATTAAAACTGCGCTTCGCTTGCCATTTCTTCTGAGCCCTATTGAACTTTATGATTTATGTGCGTTAGCATTTTCATGCGGCACTTAAACGGCTCAGCGTGCTGTTTATTTGCCGCAATTAAAATGTTTATTTAGGTGTGTTGCCTGCATGGGTGGAGGGGGCAGGTCTGGCGGCACTTGTAAGTGCGCCTAATCGAATTAGAATCTTAGTCGCCGCCCGTTGCTGATGTCATCAGACTGGAAACAAATCTATTTGTAGTGCCCGCTTACAGTCACCTGATATGCTGCGGCGTCGTCCCGACTGCGTACCGCCTCCCAATGCCCAATGCCTGCGTCCCATTAATATTTTAATAACAAACACATTTTCTAGGTCAGTAGCAGAGCGGCCAAAGAAATGCGCGTCGCCTAACGCCTACCGTCTGCCAATGTGCGCGCGACACGCCCATTGTCAAAAAAAATCCCCCAAGTTCAATAACCACCGACCACCGACAGGACATACATACATACGGGACTTTGCCAAAATTGTATGCAGCAGCTGCTGCCCCTGACGCTGCCTTATTAAATTATTTTGCAATATATTTTAATAAATATAATATCCTTTGGCGTTATTTCCTATTTCTGGCTATCGGTTCGATGTGTGTGTATGTGTGCGTCTTTAAAAATCAATAACGCGCACATAACGCATTTGTCCTGCGCTGCCAGCGTCGCTGCCTCGATTTGTTTTTGATTAACTCACACACACACATACGCATTCACACAACCAAAGCACCGTTCTTGCATGTAGAGTCCAAATTTGAAAATTGTCCTAGCCATAGAAATGTTAGGGATATTTTTGTGTTGTGTCGTTTCTATTTTGTGTGTGGGTGCTGTGCGTGGGCACTGCGCAGCTGCATTGGAAGCAAGTGCCAGACAGTTGATGGCACAGCAAGCAAGTACAGCAGCAATTCGCAGCCAAGTAACGCGCAGTAACCCGTCTGGACGCTGCGCGCGCAGCAATTCTTAACTGAAATAATTTGAATTTAAATTGTGGACTGCTTTTGCACTGCTTGTTGCGGCGTTGATTTGCTTCAGTCTCGACTGCTTACTTTTGCACTGCTTCCAATACTACCGTTAATAAACAGTGCTTCTTATACCCATGCTAGGTTGAGCAACTTTGCTCAGACTATTTCCTGTTTTGTGGTTTCTGTGCCCAAAAGAACTTCTCAAATTGTATTTATCTTGCCAATCCTCTGTTGCAACTTAAACAAAAACAAAAGAAATAAAATTCAATATTTTTATTGCTTTAAACTTGTTCCAAGAAAAACATTGTTTTTCTAAAATTGGTATATATATATTGCAAAGTGAATTTTCATCCAATTATAGTACATCATCTAAGCCCGAATAAGAGTCGTGTGCATTGTGCTCTCGAGCGTGGACTAGCACTACTCCCAAAATATGCTCCACTCGTAGCATCCCATTCAAACATTTTGCATTCACGGCTAATGGTAAACTATTTCTTGGTCTTTTTATTTTTCTTGTCGTCTTCGCCTGTAAATGATGTACCCACAAAATGCTTATTTAATTAGTTAAGGGAACGGGAGTCGTCACATAACGCTAATTTCTCTGCAAATGGCTAAAAAGCTACCAGCATGCCTAAAATGCCAATACCCAAAGCTCCATGGGCGGCCAATACTTTGCCGCTAACTCCTTTCTTTTTCTCTTCTTTCTCACAAGTGTCGCCTGGAAGACAAATTTTCCAAATATGCATTAAATTTCAATCGAAAATGCTCGTTAATGTACGATTTTCAACGCCTCCAGGTCGACAAAGTGAATCACTTAGTTAAATAAAAGCAAAGCTAACCAAGCTGAAAGCATAAAAAATTATGCCCTCAGTTGGCAGTGGGGATACCCCGTACTATGTTTTATGCTGGAAGCGCTGAAAATTTTAATTAAATTAAAAAATTTAATACTTACACGGTGGTCCATTGACATCACCTTGTAAAGCATTTACTAGCCCAGGAGGATTCTCGTATTTCTGATTAAATACAAAAACCTGCAAAGATGCATGACGAATACAATAGCTAGGAAAAATCAAATTTGATTTAGCTATATTGTTGCTTACCTTGCGTACGGGCACCTTATAACCCTGACGCGTCTCAACATATTCACATGCAGCAGGGTTTTTTGTGAACCACACATCATCGCGGGTCACTGCCAGGCGTATGAGGTAAAGACATTCTATAGTAAAGCCAATTGTACTAAAAAATATCAGTGGTAATGCCTGTAAAAGAAGAACGGCGGAAAAACATTTATTATATTAGTTATAATGTTATGGGTCTATAGATAACAAATTAAGAAACAATAAAGCTATGCTAAGTTTAAGATCTTCTCAAAAGTTATATATATATATATATAAAGGTATATTAAGGGCACAATTCATTTATCGCTGTATCTTTTACACTGTTTCTTTCTCTTTCCCAGTCATTCTTTAGTTAATTTGTTTTGAAATCATTTCAAGTGCTTTCAAGCATTTAAAAAATACTCAGCAGCAATCAACTCATTTAACGCGAACACTTAACAACACTGACACCTGTGCGACAACTTTGCAACACTGCGCCGTAACGAGCAAGGTACTGCCTGCCTACCTGACAACCCTCCGATAGCGTGCGCAGTGTGTAGAGCAACCCCAGGCGCAATAAATGACAGCTGTCTTTGCTTTAGACAGATTCTCTGCCGCATCGCTCTCTGCCTCTCTCTCTCTCCGTCTCTCCTTCGGTCTCGTTAGTGCGTATGTGTGTGTGTATTTTATTTTCGAATGCCGCTGCGCACGCTTATTCGTTGACTTACAAATAAAATAAATTCAAGCGCTCGCACACATCCTGCGACGCATTCAGAATTCTACACTCGCGCGGCGCAGACGTTTAGTAAAATTGGCAAACGCATAAAATAACGCATAATAGAATATATAAATACACGATATACGTTTAGTTATATGGTTACTTTTGCTGCTATTAAATTTTTCGTTGGATTTATTCGCTATTCGTGCCGTGTGGACATTTGAATTAATTTATGTGCTTGTTGAATTCAAATAACTAAGCAAAAGTATAGCTAAGCACCGCCCATTGCCATTGGCAACAAAAACAAAACGCGAAAAAGGAAAAACCCAAAGAAACAGACACAAGTTAGAGAAACGTAACAGAAAAACAAAAAAAAAAAACGCGAAACGTCAAAAATATTACAAAGAAAAGCCACGAAAGCAAAAACAAATCAATATTTAAATCAAAATCAACATCAAAATCAAGAGCAATTAAAAGAGAAATTTCGTTTCTTGCGCTGCACTCAAACGGCCTTCAAAATTCAGCTTAAGCAGGAAATGCACGCTCTGAAGGAGGGCGCTACCATGATGCACCATCAGCCGCCGCCGCCGCTGCCGCTGTCGTTGCCGCAAGCGCTGCCTTTGCCGCAGTCGCAGTCACAGTCGCCGCACAAGGATTTATTGAGTGCAGCTGACAAATATTTTTTTACCGCCCACAGCAATCCGATTGACAATGCTGCCGCCGCAGCAGCCGCTGCCGCTGCCGGTCTAATTGATCCGCATCACAATCGCGATCTGCACAATGCGCTGGTCGCCTCCATAGCCAACAGCAACGTGGCTGCCATCAACGGTACATTGACCACAGCTGCGGTGCTCAAGAGCGCTGCAGCTGCCCAAGCACAGGCCCAGGCCCAGGCACAGGCACAGGTTCAGGTGCAACAAACACAGCAACAAAGCGCTGCTGCCGCCGCCGTCGGGCAGACCCAACAGCAGCCCACTGGTGGACAGGATCAGGCCAACGCACAGACCAATGGCAACCAACAGCAGGCGACTGCACAACAGCAACAACAACAACAGCAGGCGGCTCAACAGGCCGCCTTGGCGCTTCTGAAGGTGGAGAATGTGAATGGAGCCGCTGCACAAAATGGCAGCGGTGCCAATTTGAGCATCAAGAGCAGCTCCTCGGGCCGCTCCACTCCTAGCAATAGCGGTGGCAGCCTCTCAGATCCCGCACCCGGCAAACTATTTGTCGGCGGCCTCAGCTGGCAGACATCCTCAGAGAAGTTAAAGGAATATTTCAACATGTTTGGCACCGTTACAGATGTGCTCATTATGAAGGATCCGGTCACCCAGGTAAGCCACATGTAGTCTATGCCTAGTATTTTAGTCAACTATGTATATGGCAATTTTGCTATTTCAATTTCTTCCTCTCTCCGTCTCTCTCTCACTATTGCTCTCTCTATGGGGGTTTTTACTTCTAATTTTTGCTTTTCTGTTGTTTGTTTGCGTTTCTTGGTTTGCTCTCTGTGCAGATTTACCAGATTTTACAGCTACGCGTCGTTCCGTTTCGTTTGTTCGCGTGCGCTCTCACGCTCTCCCGCTCTTATCTCCTTTTCGCACCTTGTTTTTCGGCGTGTCACTGCGCGCAGCTGCAGCTGCTTGGCCGTTTGCAGTAGCAGAACAACAACCACAACAATGATAATGTGTGATTTACTACAGTCGCGTCTCTTTCTTGGGCCCTTTGTCTGTGGCCTTCCCCTTCCCCTGTCTCTTTATTTTTGCATCTTTCACATTATTTATTGGTTTCTGTCTGGTTTAGAATTACAGTTTTTCGCTACGTGCCAAACAAAAGACACAAAACACGACCACCAGGCAACAAGAAAGAAGAGACAACAACACATCAGGGCATATTATATCGCCAAATCAGGTTTCACACTAGAATCTTTAAATAAACTGACTAGTATTCCGTTAAAAAAAGGTTGAATACTTCAAATCTAGAAATTAGTAAAGATAATGAGGGCAATAATTTGAGAAATCATTTTTCACACTAGCATCTAAATTCATTCGACAGAATATTCTAGTGAAAATATAGTGAAAAATGTTTCAATCAATTAATTAAGTGGCTCTAATTTGCTGGAGTCTACTGTAACTGCTTATAACATTATTGCCCTGCATAGCTTAGCTTAAAGCAGTTTAAGCAATTTCCACAGTCGCATCCTGGCATAAGAAACACAGTCCAGTCTCGGCGGAAATTGTATTTTTAGCATGCGTATTAAACAATTTGTCCGCTTGATAAGCGCACAATTAACTCAAATACATGCACATATACACATATGCATACAAATACTGTTATTGTGTTGTGCCTGCCAATTGCAACGGACAGAGCGCGCGCTCGCGCTTTGTTAGGCCATTAAAAATAGCAGCTGCCGTTCACGAGTCCTGTGCGCGCAGCTGTTTATGCCCCCTTTTTTATGATGCGGCACAGGACAATGGCAACGCGAGCCTTGTAGCATTAGGGTAGTTTGGCCTGGTGCGCGCAATTGCGCAATTGCGGCAACAACTTGGAGGGCAACTTGAACTCAAACTCGATCTGGAACTGGAACTGTTTATTCGCAAAAGCAGCCGATCCTAACGGGGGTTGTCCTTGCAGCAGATAGTCGAGAGAAACGCAAACAAACAATGTGCCCTTTTATATACTTTACAAAAACTACAGTCACACACACACACAAACATAAGGTACACCTTTTGTTGTGCTTCAAGAAACAAAAGAAAAAAGAAAACTGGTTTACCAACTGCTCTGTCACTCGCACACACTGTCCCTGTCTGTGTGTGTGTTTGTTTTTGTGTGCACGTTGCGTATGTGTTGTGTGAGTGTGTGATGTGATGTGTCCTGCTTATAGGTGAACCAATATCCAAGTACAACTAGTTTTTAAGTATAGGAACAAAAGTCTTAGCTAGTGTATACATATGTAGTCGACTATATGAAAGAGCATAAGAAAAATGTATCTAAAATATAAACATATTTAATTCAAATGAACAAACAAACATATATACATATATACTTGAAAAGTGAACAAATTGTGGAGAGAACCAGCAGCAACTGGCGAACCAAAAATTCGGAACTGGAACTTTGACGCGTGCGCATCTGTTGCGCCGGAGGCATCATTTCCCCCCACCCCGCACAAAATAAGAGGAAGCGCAGATCAAATCTCGTTAACGATGTCTTAGGTACATGCTCAAATCCCATCCCAAAAATAAAAAAAGAACGCCCAACAAAATAATTATTTAACTGTATAAAAACACGTTTAGCGTAATATCCAGCTGGCGCATCGTACTCTCTCTCTCTCTCTCTTTCTCTCGTATCTCTCGTAAAATTCTGAGCAAAACTTAATATTATAATATTGAAACATAATTATAGTATAACCGTAATCTAATTAAATGTAATCGTACTCGTACTCGTGTTGTGTACTTGGTTATTCTTAGCGTTTCTCACCCCAAAAAAAAAAAACAGCGACTAAAAAAGAACCGCCTTAAAACTATGAGTATTTTACATACTACTTAGATATAGAAGAAATCTAGCTGCAGCAATATTTTCATATACCCCTTAAATACATTATAATGAAAACAAATTTCGAAACTTCCCTCTAGCAATAAGATGTGATACACAACCTGGTTTTGCTTTGTATCTTATAGATACTTCACATATCAAAAAAACCTTAAAAAGAACCTAGCTCTAGCCTAGTATTATACCAGTATTGAGTACTATTAAGTTATCTTTTTTTTGTGTTTAATTTTTGCTTTATTTATTTCTTGGCCTATTTATTTTACTATTTCCTGTGTTAGTTCTGTAGTTTATTACTATACTATATATACACCAAAAATATTCTATAATTATTGATTTTTTCTTGTTGGTTTTTAAGTGCAGCTACAAGAAATGACAAAAGAAAAATATTTAATTTTAGTAGGTCCATTTATGGGAATTTCAAATTTAGTTAAATAAATATTTTAATATTTGTTTGTACTTAATCAGAGTTTGAAATGCTACTGCCCCGAGTTTTAAATCCCGTTTTATATATACTACATAGATATTTGTTTTCTTAAAATTCATTTAAGAAGTCGTCAGCCTTTAAATCTTACCAATTATTATACTATTATAAACACGCCTAGATTATGTGATATAGATGAATTTATTTGAGCTACATCAACAATTGGTTGGCCTTCTTAGCAGGCCTTGTTGTGCGGGAGGTACTACATATATCATAAGTAGTTATCATTTAAACAATTTGTACAAAAATAAACAACTTCGGCACGCCGAGGTAAATATGTCCTTGCAGATATATTACTTTATTTAGATGTAGATTTCTGTCATATAACCCAACAAATTAGTTGTAGATAAATATTATCAGAAAGCAAAGAATTATATTCATAATTTAAGGTGAATAGAATATAAATATTATGTAAAAGTTTCATATATTTAACATTTTTATGATCTCCCCCATTCAAACCAAAATATATAGACTTGGCTATATTTCAGCTGCTTCATAAGTTAGATTTTTAGCCCATAGATAGGCCTCTGCAAGGTTATAAAACAATCGCCTTAGGCTTAAGTCAATTTTTGTATACCAAATTGTATTTGTACCAGACTGTAAAGATGATAAAAACGTAGCTATAAGCAATTTATTTACACATCCAACTCATGTTTTGTAAAGAAAAAAATATGTATAGTAATAATAATATTAATCTTTAAGAACGTACGTTTCTTTGTAAACTAACAAGCAATTGTATGGAAAAAGCCCAAAAGCTTTTCGTTAATATTGTACTTAGGAAGTATCTATAATGATTCATCACATGAGTATCCTCTCTATATTCGTAATGGCCTAGTAAATGCGTTTGATCCGTTTATTACACTCTTTCTTCTCTCTATCTAACTGACTATCTATATGCTGCATTTTAAGAACTTACTATCACAAGCTATATATAGTTATATAGCTATATATAAAGCCTCATATATGTAATCTTTGTATTATTGTTAAATATTATTTGGAAAAGTGAAGAGGTGGAAAAAAAATGATAATAATAATTTTGTTAATATTCGATATATATATTTGTGTATATACTTAGAGCGGGCTTGTCATTGATGGAAAAACTAAATAACTATTGTTCAAATCTGAAAAGTATTTAGTCCAAGTTTTAGTAAATAGCTGAGCATAATTTTACGTAATTTAAATGTGTGTTTAACTTCCGACAAATTTGTTGTTACTTTGTTGTCGTGATTTCTTAATACAAGAGGCGACGCCTACGTTAGGACATTGGAGAAGTGTATCGAGTACTTTTGCGTAGTATACCTGAAAGAGTATACGTAATACTCACACGCGAACATATGAATATTTATGCGTTTGAGTAGCACAGCTTCGCGTAGAAGGTTATAGTACGCAAAATTTACTCAATGCAAATCTCCGAAAAACATGCAAACTATATGTACCATCGGTTAACTAATTTGGAAAAAGTACTTTAATTTGAGTTTAAACATTTTATATTTATTTTTTAGTTGAGTTTTTTTAATTGGTGGCATCAACTGTTTCGAACTGTTGATGAATTGATTTTTGAATTTGTTAAAGTCTTGCTAACGTTACGTAGGACATTTACAAATAATTAACTTGCAATTAGCTGATCACTTGCAAATTTAGATTTATATATACATATATACATATATATATATACAACAAATTTATATACGTATTTTGTAATTGCCGCCTCTAACCTCCAAATTTGAAACGCACAGAATTTTTGGACTAACATTTACTAAACTCTGTCTCTCTTTTGTGTTTCTCCCTCTCTCTCGCTCGCTCGCTCGTTCGCACGCTCTCCCCTCTCTCTCTTGTGTCACGTCACAACTTACAGCGTAGTCGCGGCTTTGGCTTCATCACATTCCAAGAACCCTGCACCGTGGACAAGGTGCTGAAGGTACCCATACATACACTGGACGGCAAGAAGATCGACCCCAAACATGCCACGCCCAAGAATCGACCACGCCAGGCCAATAAGACCAAAAAGATATTTGTGGGCGGCGTCTCACAGGACACCTCCGCCGAAGAGGTGAAAGCCTATTTCAGTCAATTTGGCGCCGTCGAGGAAACAGTCATGCTAATGGATCAACAGACGAAACGCCATCGCGGCTTTGGTTTTGTCACCTTCGAGAATGAGGATGTGGTGGATCGCGTCTGTGAGATACATTTCCATACCATCAAGAACAAGAAGGTCGAATGCAAGAAGGCGCAACCCAAAGAGGCTGTCACACCCGCCGCCCAGTTGCTACAGAAGCGCATCATGCTGGGCACCCTCGGCGTACAGCTGCCAACGGCACCGGGTCAGCTTTTGGGCGCACGAAGCGCTGGCGTTGCCGCCATGAATCCATTGGCCATGCTGCAGACACCAACACAGCTGCTGCAATCGCCAGCGGCTGCAGCAGCCGCACAGCAGGCGGCGCTCATATCACAGAATCCATTTCAAGTACAAAACGCAGCCGCCGCTGCCACAATGGCCGCTAATCAGAGCAACTTTGGCAAACTGCTTGCCACATATCCGCAGACAGCGCTGCACGGCGTCAGGTGAGCAACAAAATTGGAAGCAACTGAATTTAAACACTTTACTAAACACACTCTCTTGATCTCGGCCCCCACTCTCTAGATATGCACCCTACACCATACCCGCCAGCGCCGCCACTGCCAATGCCGCATTGATGCAGGCACATCAGGCACAGAATGCCGCCGTGGCCGCCCATCAGCAGCAGCAATCGCATAATGCTCATGCACATGCCGCTGCCGCCGCCGCCGCTGCCGCCGGTCTGCATCAGCAGCATCATCATCATCAGCAGCATCAGCAGCAACAGCAACAGCAGCAACAACAGCAGCAACATCATCACCACAATGCGGCCGCTGCCGCCGTCGCAGCCGCTGCCTCCAACAATGCTGCCTCACAGGCCCATTCGGCCGCCGCTGCTGCCGCTTTGGCTGCCAATGCGGCAAACGGAGCGGGCGCCAATGCGCATTCGCTGGCCGCCGCCCAACAGGCGGCACTCGTCGCCGGCAATCCATTGAATGCAGCAGCTGCTGCGGCTGCAGCTGCAGCTGGCAATCCGGCTGCCGGCTATCCCAATTATGCGTTGGCCAATGTGGACATGTCCAGTTTCCAGGGTGTCGATTGGAGCAGCATGTATGGCATGGGCATGTATGTCTAAGCAGTTCGGTGAATCGCAACTGCCCCTGACACATTCTTTTTATCTTTCTTTGTAATTTGCATACAATTTTACAAACACACACACACCTACTCTCTACACACACATATACAAATCTCACCACCCCACAAAATTTGGTTTACCTTTTGGTTTAACTTAGTTCTTAGTGCCACAAACACACACACACTCATAGACTCCTATACACACACACACACACCCGCACACGTAATTCACAGCATATTAAGTATTATATTTAAGACTCTAGCCACGCCCCTAACGCGTTCTATAATAATAACAATAAACATGATAAGCAATATAACAACAACAAGAGCAGCCCGCGAGGCAAAGCTGCGACTAAGCAGAGCAAATAAGAAAACAAGAAGTTTATAAAAAAATAATGAAAAAAAATTAAACCAAAAATTACGAAAAAAAAAAACACACAAAAAAAAAAACAATTAAAAAAACCACCGATTGTGATTGCGTTTATTTGTAGCAGTTTATATGATTTTTAGTGCATAAAACTAAATATAACTAAAACGTAAAAAAGGAAAAACTATTCTATAACATAAAAACATATTTATAAAAGTATCAACTAAATTATATATATATATATATATATATATATATATATATATATAAAAGAAGAGCTCACTGAACAAAGCAAAGGAAAAGCGAGTAAAGAAAAAAGAACTAACGAACATTTTGCTCAAGCATCGTATTATAAAATATTAAACAAAAAAAAAATATATATATATAATTGTATAATAAATATTAAACATTTAAATAACTGTAAACATATAAAACTAAAATCAAACTGAAAGAAAGCAAACAAACAAAATGAGGAAAGAAGAAATTAACATACATTAAACGACAACATAATTTAGTTATTTAGTTTTTTTGAGCTCGAATTTAATTCACCCATCATAGTAGTTAGGCAGAGACAGAGACAAGACAACCTAACAAGCATCACACACACTAAAACCACACACACACGCAGTACACACACACGCAGTACACACACACGCAGTACACACACACTAAAACCACACACACACTAATACCACACACACACGCAGTACACACACACATACACACATTTGTGCCACAGTCTACTTCTGTACTTCATAATAAAATTGTTAAAAAGCTGAATTTTACCTCCTCAACTTTGTTGTACTGTGTAATACATGCTAGAGACCACAGACTCTATATACTTTATATATCTCTTACATTTATTATATCATTCATTCTTTATATCTACACGCCCTAAAAATTTAATTTAGATCGGTTTGTTCTCCCCATACAAATGTATTTAAGCCCCAACAAAATGCTCAAGCAGCGTACTAAGCCTGGAAAAAATCTACTTTGTGCTTTGTGCTCGAATCCAGTTCTCAACATTTTACTAAACTCTTACATTTCACTTTATTTTATTTTATTTTTATTGTAATTTGCTTTAACTTAATATTATTTTTTTAATTTTTTCTACTCATGCGCATTACTTAATAAATAGTTTAAAAAAGTAGTTATTGTATTAATGAAAACAAAAACAAAAAAGAAAACCCCTCTTAATTATAATTTGTAATTGTTTAGTTGTAGCATTTGCATCTGAGTTTCGCATTAAAGAGAAAATACATTACACTACACTACATTATGCCACACAAACACTTCATTATAAAATAGTTATAAACAAAAACAAAAAACAGGCAGCGTGCCGTTGTGTACTCTTTAAACATTAATTAAAACATTTGATTCGCTTGCATGTTTCAACTTTAGTTTTAATTAATTAATTTACTTAGTTATCATTTGAAAGTAATTATTTGCGTATGTATATATAGTTTATATGTATGTGTACACCACACACACACACACCAACATAATTATAAAACAAACATTTTGAAGTAATTTTTGTGTTTAATAAAACTGGTTTACAACAACAAAAACAAAAAGCGTTGCTAATAAAACAAGCAAGGAAAGAAGAAAAGAGAATTTGTGTTGTTTTATTATTATTATTATTTACTAGATTGTGTATATATTTAATCAATTTATATATAATTATGTAATTTTTACTGATATTTTGTTGAACTTTCGTAAATGTTGTGCTCTTCTCCCTTCTACCCTTCTTAAATTATATCAACATTGTGTGTAGATCTTGTGACACCAGGTGGGGAGATTTTTTATTATTTTGTGTTCCTGTTTCTTTTTTGTACTTAAATATATCTATGTGTGTCTGCATTAGCTGCATTTTAGAGGTGAGTATATACATATATATTTTGGGCATTTATATATTTGATTGTATTTTATTTAGTATACCCAGTATTTGTCTTTGTACAGCATCCCAAGAAACCCTTGCCTTTCCCCCCACAACCCATGTGTCGTCTCATATTTCTTATACCAAAGATAATTTGTATACACTATTTTGCTGGGCTGAATTTTAGACTCGTAATGCTCCATTTAGTAGACACAAACACAAACACACACACACACACATATATATAAACAGAATTTACACAACTAATTTAGTAATATATTCCCCTTAATTTATTTAATTTATTATTTATGCTTAAGAACTTAACACACATTCCAAAAAAAGCTATTTAGTGCCATTCAAAGCAAGTACTTATCAATAATATATTTTGAAAACAAACCCATTAAACCCACGCAAAAACAAAAATACAAAGAAATATTGCCTAGATCTCAGCATTTAAATACAGTTTAAGTTCTAGCCCTGACAGTTTGTATGCTTAGCCATGGCCTACACTTTGCGTAAACGAACAAGCCTATTTTTTTAAACAAGAACTCATTGTTATATCTATATATAAATATAATATATATACCATTTATTTATTATATATAATTTGAATAAATATTAAATATTTTTATATTACTTCGATTTATTTTTAGCGCAAGAAGTCAAATAATGCTTTAGACTTAGTTAATTATATGCTCTCATAAGATCGAATATATTACAGCCCTTGCACACGTATTTCGTAGTCGAATTTTTGTTGGAAATGCTTTCAGCTGTTTTTTTATTAACTTTTATTTATATACTCTTATATCTACATGTCGTCTTCATACATTTAGCTAATTTTATGCTTCCAAAACATTTTCCACGTTCTTAACAGTGTAATAGTTCGAACATTCAAAGTGATAAAAATCGCCAAAAATGAGTTTTGTACTTGGTAGCAACAGTCTAAAAAAATAACTCAATTCAAATAATTTTTTCAACAAAAAAAAAAAATGTTTTGATATGAAAAGAAATAGTATGTAATCCCAAGTAGTAGCTTGCGAATTTTGCTTAGTAACACAACATATATAGCGCTCTTTATATATATCAGTAAATATATACATATACATATAATTTTTGACAAAAAAAAAAACATGAAGCCAAAAACCATAATAATTGAATTGTTCAGTTTTTGAATTAAATATCTCTTATTCATTTTGTGGTAGCGACAGTTTTCTATCTCATCAAAAATACGAACCAAACCAAAAATATCGTCGTTTATGCGACCAAATTGCTGTAATATATGACCACATAAACTTACACTCACACACACACATATACCACTATAAATTAGTTGTATTTTTTTCGTACTTGTAGGTTAAAATTACAAAGTTCTACGTACATTTTTAGCTATATAGAACATACATATTTATATTTATATATAAAAAAAGCATGATGGAACATGTTCAAGTAGTCAATTGCGTATAATTCTATATACAAACTATATACTCAATATATAAATATATATACAAAACTTAACGAGAATGCAAGTGAACCAATTTGCAATCCATATCATCTTCTCACAGTATACTACAAAAACAAACAAATTTCCCCCATTTAGATGGCATTATATATACATACATGCATACATCATATGACAATAAGATCAACTGTGTTTCAGAGCATTCAAGTGTCAGTATTCGTAAACCAAATTACCTAAAAAAAAAAAAAAAACAAAATATATCAAAAAAAAAACAACAGAACTCTTAACGATAGTCAATCGGATTTTAGCTATTGTACTATATATATTATCTAGTTGGATAATGTTGATATGTTCTCTCAATATACTCGGTATACAACAAGAAGAAGCGTATATACATATATAGAACTAAAGTCGAGTGACAACTTTATAGATATTTACATGCATACAGCGATATTTAGCAAGACCGTGATATATTCAATTAGAGAAACCAAAAAACCAAAAATCATAACTTTAAATATATTATATGTATATATCTATTATATATATAAGACAGCGTCTCAAATTGTGTCAAAATTATTACTAAGCGGAACTTCAAAATGGAGATACAAGAAAGCATTTCATAACCCTAGGCTGAACTGTTGTTCTGAGGCTAACAAAACGCATATCACTTTGAAGCAGTGTTACGACAGTAATAATTTTACAGATGGAAAAGTGTCTTGTTTTCTTCGAAGCAAAATCTCTTCAATGGAAACGAAAGTCTTTCGATTTTTGATATGCTTTAGTGAAGATTGTGTATAGAACCCAATCGCAGTTGTTTTCGAGTGACTAATGAGGACCAACCAAAAATATCTTAGCGAAATTCGATCAGAAATCAGGTGATTAAAACCATATATAGAATACCAAATAACAAAATTAAACAAATTTAGTTACAAATCTCACGACTCTAGAATTTAGTTGGTCATTTATTTGGCTTCTTGTGTATTGTTTTTTGCCTTGTTATAATTTGTTAATAAACTATATACACATACACATGCAAACATACACACACACACAACAAATTCAAGCTAGTCAATTGATGTGCATAGCCACAAATCAATACTCTTTCTACTAATTAAGTAAGTATAAACAAGAAAAAACGATTTATAAACACAAACTAAACAAAAAACGTAAACAATAAAGCATGAAAGCAATTATTTTCCTGGGAAAATATAAAATTCAACTATCATTTAAAAATTATTAAAAAAGTATCTAAGAATAAAAGCATTCAAATATAACATATAACATATTGCAAAATGACATGAAAATAAATTTAATTTTAAGCTTAAGATTTAAGTCTTAAACATGTTGAATAATTTAAAAGCAATGCAGCTGAGTATATTTGCTCTTATATACCATTCACATATGTGCGAATGCCATTTGAAAAATGCTATCTATTTATCAATTGCTATATATAAAAAAAAAATATATATATTATATTTAAATCTCGAAATAAAACGCTATTTATGCTTATTTCAAAAAGTGACACAAAATCAAAGAACAAATAATATAAGAACTATATAAAACAAAGTAAATATAAGTGTTAAGCAAAATGAATATACCTAAAAACAAAAACGAAAATATTTCCAAATGTATGTTAAAAAAAAAAAAAAAACAATAGAGAAAAACGTTTTCTTATATAAACAAGGAACATACATCTTTTAAGAGCTCGTCACATATCAATTTACTATATTTTGGGCAGTTGTAAGAGGCAAACATAACGGTACTCTTGCCTATAAATAAGACGAAACGAACGAATTCAACACCAAGTTCATCTATTATGTATTTCAAAATAATGACATTAAATCAGCAGATTTCTTTTTGAATGAGCGCTACGAACTAGTATGCCCCGACTAAAAGGTGAGTAAAGCCACAAAAATTTCTTCTTAATGGATAAAAAAATAAAACCAAAAAAAATGTATATATACATATAACTTAGACTCGTCTTCCAGTAACTAATTGACATGACAAAAAGAACTTGCAACAGCAAAATCCCCAATTCAGTTTAAATTTTAATTTAAAAGTAGTTTGGCCCCATTCAGTTTTTTGCTTACCATATAGTATATAAAAAAAACTGTATTATCCACTTTTGTTAGTGTATTTGATGTCTGTAACTATTTGGGCTTTACTTTAATCTTGAAAGCGAGCTAACGAAACTATATAAGAGAGATTGAGTGTGAGCTCTTAGAGCTACAGCTGATGGTATTTACATATTTGAAGAACTTGTTAGACGTAATTATCAGTACAATTTTTGCAACGAGGAATTTTAAATGAATGAAGTAAACAAAATCGTGTTGGATTAAACTTTGTTGACAAGCTCCCAAAATTTGAATCTTTGAACCATAGTTTGACCATAGTTGAAATGAAATATAATTTGGTATATGGTTTACAATCCTCTGATTAGTTCAGGGAAAAGAATAATGAAACAGAAGAAAAACTTACTAACTGTTGTACATTTGTTTCTCAAAATGAACCTAAAACTAATAAACGATAAGCAAGTGCATTATATTAAAAAAGAAAGAAGAAAAACAAATATAAAATAAAGAATTAAAGTTCTAGTGCTAAGTTGTCACGTATATCTTCTAGGCCGTAAGCAACAACCCATGTATAAGTATATTAAAACCAGTTGAATTGACCTTAGTTTTCGACAAATACATATATGAAAATATATGCTCTAAATATTTGGCATATGCTATCATATATACATATTTATTAAATGTATTTACTGTAACAATTTGCAGCCAACATATATGAAATTTGGTAATGTTTAAACAATTATTATTATTTATTTATTATATATAGCGTAAGACAGGATAAATCTATATACAAAACAACAATCCTGTCGCTCTCTGTATGTCGCTCTATACTTGTAGCGAATGTTTAGACAACCCATATATAACTCTTTCTATATATACAAAATGGAAATTGTACTCTGTATTTACTCTTAGCTACAACAAAAAACAAAACACCCCTCAAAATAATGCTGAAAAACAAAAATGTCAATATTTGAAAACGAAATAAATGATAAAAGTGTAACCAAAAAAACACAAAGAAAATTCATAAATAAACAAAATTTGCATTTGATTTAAAAAAAAAAATGGAAAAACAAAACAAATATTTATAAAATAATTCAAGTAATATATGTACTTTGTCGTAATTAGTCTGCACGCGTTTTTTGCTGTAAAATGCACACAATAAACAATGTATCTACATAATTATGTATTCTATATACATATATATATATATTTATGTATCAACTCAAGAAGTGTGTAGAACGTAAGCGTAAATTATTAACTGCATAATAATTATTATTAAAATAGTTAATTAATTAGCTGATAGTTGAATTAGAAACCACCGTCATATTAGACTTTGTATTATACAGTGTACTATACGTATAATGTACGCTCGTTTCTCGTCATGTAATATTGTACTTCAAATGATTGCCACATCCAATTTCTACATACATATATCCTTCGTAGCTCAAAGCCTTACTTTTTACATTTTCTTTAACTTTCTGCTCTCCGTAAAACATTTCTAAACACGCTTTATAGTATTCTTTTTAGTATATTTTATGTTTATTTTTGAAATTAATACTGTAACATTTGTTTAGATTTAATTTAATTTGTATATAACTAAACAAAACCTCTTAACACACTTTTGAACATTCTACAATTCCAAAGCAAAGTGCATGTCGCTAGCAAAACTGGTTCAAAGTAGAAAACTGTTTCTGGATTTTGAAATATCACGATATATCGCTAAGAATGCGAAGAAGTGGTTGCTATAAACAAGTTATAAAAGCAACTACTTATGTGGACAATGCACTTTTGGGAGTACATCAATAACAGCATCAAGAACAACATATGTATGCATATGTATATGCCTATATACATATATTTTAAAAGAACGTATGCATGAGTATTCAGAGCATTCAAGAAGCATACAAGCTACAAGAAATTCCAAATAAAAGCTAACATTAGATATTAAGTGCAGTGTTGAATAATGAACCAATTTATTGCTAACGCCCGCACATGATTAAACTAAGTACCGCTGTATACATACACATACATATACGTAAAGCATACAAATTTGTAAGTGTGTGTGGTGTTTAGTTACTTTGGAAAAAAATAAAGCGTAGTTTGTGTTGCAAGTTGTACTTAACCAAAAATTACCATACAAAATTATATATTCTATATATGCAGTAAAAAATGCGCAAACTGTTATATAATAATTACTGAATACTAAGTACAGAACTTCTTTAAATGCTGTTTCCAAAGTTATTTAACTTTGAGCTTCTTATGAAATAAACACATATTAATTAATACAAAGTATATAAATATATATAAAGTATACTTAGAAATAGTGTTGATTAGCGCCAAATTAGTATGCACACACACACACACACACACATACACAATTTGGTATTTAGTTACGTACAAGAAATACTTTTAAAAAACACAATAACCCAAAAACTCATCTAATTGTCAGAGCGTAATAGTAATTATATGAATAATTAATATAATATATATATATATATACAAATTCATATATACATACATATAACCCAATAAATGTTTCACATAAAATATATATATATATATATATATATATATATATATATATATATATATTATTGTAGTCTTAAATTATTTTCTTGCATTTGCTTCAACACAAGATTTACGTAACACACAGTAAATATTTTTTTTAGTTTTTTTTATCAAATTTCGTATCCGTATTTGTAATTAGTTAGTTTTGCATAGAGAAACAGCTATATGATTTTGATTTCTTAGAAAAACTTTAGCAAGACTTTCATTTTTCGAATACACTTTTTTAAAATACTCTTATCTAAATGTGTAAATTTCTAATTTGTATAGAACAGCTATTTAAAGTATTTGGTAGAAATCGTAATATAGGCGTAAATACGATAGAAAACACAAAAACTACGTTTTTATAATACAAACTGGTACCATCCGCTATGCTCAAGCCAAATTTCCCAGTCCTGTGAAAAAAAACGCACCCAGTCGAGTGAATTAGCGCGAATCCCTTCAAAACTCTAACCTCAGTTTTTCTTTATTATTAAAAGCTGCTTGCAATTGCTACAGTTAAAAACTGTAAAGCATTTTCATAACCGAATTTTAAAAAATCAATTCAGACTTACCCCCCAGTGATGTTTTAAAGCACCGCTTGAGAACACAACACTCGGCTTCTCCAACCAGGGCACAGGTGGTTCTACAAACGATCCGGATTGAAGGTCCAACACATATATCTAGATAGTTTTAACAGAACTTACCCGCAAATACGGAGCTATGCCGAATTGAACCACGTTTATTGCAATTTATCTAAAATATAAATATATATAACATTTAATCGAATAAATATTCGTTCACCAGCAATATTGCACCTTTGGCATCGACTTCATGAGTCCACGTACTGAAGAGCTTCCGGTAACTAAACGATATGCCATTCTTAATAATTCTGAGACTTAACTAATTTTATAACCTAGTTGCCAATTTGAAGGTACATGCACTTAAATTTTTAGATGAGTTCCGAAATGTCTGCTTACTGGATAATAACTAATATTCCCAAAAAACTCAAAAGTGTTGTATCCGAAACTGTCAGCCACAGGTTGCTATGTTTTGAAAATCTTGAAGAATCTCTTCGATAGCAAGCAATTGTTAAGATATAGCTAAAAATATGGCAGCCTGCATGGATCTGGGAAGTAACCGATGGCAATATTTTTCAATAAATTAAATAATCGACATAATCGCTAAAATCCAAGTTTCCAGTTTTCGTAGGCATAACCCGAGTGATTCCTGTAGCTAGGCAAAAAAAATGTGTGGATGATGCAGCTGCTAATTGCAGGCTGAAAATGTAGTCTTCTAGAGCCCAGGGAGTAAGCACCATTGACCATTTGTAGTATACTCAACAATTTAAATTTATTTAAAAATAAATTAAATTTTTTTATAAAATTCTTATACACATTACATTTATAGAGAACGCGTGCGGCATGCGCCTGTCCTCCTGCCCCTTTGTTATAATATAGTAAATATGATTGAATCTTTAGTTTCATTTAACACCAGAATTTCGTCGCGCTAAGCTGACGGCTGGAGCACGCTGTAAACTATTTGTATCCTTATCGGGGCAGCGAGCAGATTTCGCAGGAGGTCAGCTCGCCGCGATTGATGAAGGTGCAGTGGCTGCAGGTCCAGGTATTGGCATCCAGATCCATGGCATCAGCGCCAGAGCCGCCAGCGCTCGTTGCTGCACCGCTCGGATAGCTGGTGGTGCCGCTGTCAAGGAAAAACCAAGGTAAGCTTGTGTCTGAAATAAAACAATGTGTGTGTCTGCATTCAACTTACCCGCTGCCCGTTGAGCTGGCCTGGACCAATGATTCGAGAAGCTTCCAGACTTCCTCGCCTTTGAAATCGGCCGCCTTGTTCGGATTTTTGGCGCGCACCGCCTCCAGAAGCGGCCCCATATGCTGACGCAACGGCAGCATGTCCATTTTGTATAAATAGATGAGCAAATGGAAGTCCGAGATAGCCTCGAGGAAGTCCTCCTCGGCCCAGGCCGAAAGATAGCTGCTCAGCGCATTAAAGTCCTGCAGATGGCCATCAATATAGCGATTCTCAATGGGGAATGGCTGGCGTTTGTCGTACTCCGTGAATGTGTACTGCGGCTGCAGCGGCGTCGAGGCGGGCACATCCACCAGCAGATACTCCACTGGCAGTGGGCGTGCCAGGCGCTGCACCTCGTTGCCATACTGATCCTTTTCCTGTATGCGATAAAAGAGAATCAGTTTAAAATAAATGGAAGCACTTAAGGAATTGTATTTTATTTTATAAGCTGCAGTGGGTGGTGGGGCCGCAGGTGCGCTCACTTTTTTTTTTACATTTGCGTTCTTTTTTGTGCTGGGCCCCAGTGACCTACATGCTGAGAGCAGGAGACAGCCAGGAAGTGACGTGTGCGAAGTTTTACAACCTGTTCGCTCGGCTCAGCAACAAGAAGACGCTGTCGTGCAACCCAGACAGTCACATGGCCTGGTCAAAAGCTGATGCATCAGCGGCATCAGGGGTTATCAGGTCAAAGTCAGTCAAGCAGTCACGCATACGTCATCGTCGTTAGCATCAGTCAGGCCAACAAACGCGCACACGCACATACTGACAACTGACTTAGCATGCAAACAAAGTTCAAGTCCAAAGAGAGCCTAGATTCGATAATACGGCGGTAAGAGCGCGCTCTCTTAAATTTAGATTTTCTGGCTAGCCGCAACGTGTCAGCTGCACACGGGTCTTAGGCATGAGCTGTGGCCAACAAACTCTCACATGTGCAACAGGTGGGCGTAAAATGCAGCGCCACACCAAAACAAATGCAGCGAATTGGGCAGGCTAAAGGTAAGTATTTGACAGCTAATTTGTGCGCAGCTAACGAAATAATATGCAAGCATTTCTTGAGTGTTTTTTTTTATGGTAAACATGTATATCACATTTGAAATATTTAAGAATTATTTTTACTCGCTCAAGGTAAGGATTTTTTAATATGACAAATTTTACATATTTCAACTATACTGAAAATAAAATCTATGGTCACTTTTTATATAGAACAATTTTCACGTTGATTAGTGGATTTAAATTAGCAATGATTTTAATAAGTTTCTCCATATATTGAGAAGTGTATTTTTAATAGAAAGTCAAGCTTTGTGGCCCTAGAGAGCTGATATTATTACAACAGTCACCTTCTATGCTTAAAATAACGCTAAGATGTCAATTCTACGAGCAAATGTATGGGAATAAGTTATGTTTAATTGATCCTTTATATACAATCAGCATTAACACACATTTTAAAAGATGTTTCTGTAAGTTTACTAGAGACTTTTTTCAAACTTATCGTAAAATCAATTAGTTTTGGGCGATAAATAGATGGAATTGCCTAGAATCGGTGAAAGGAGTGGAAAAGTTATTCCCAAAATGCAAAGACTTGGTACCAAAAAATTTAAAATCAAATATAATACAAACAAGTTTTTTAAAAAGCATTGCTTTAAAAGTAAAACGGAAGGGCGCGGCCTGATGCCCGCGCTAACTGTGCTACGCTGGGAATATCAGTTTATGGACTGTTGACCGGTTTTGAAATAGAATTTGGCAGGTTTTTCTGCACATTTTAGAATTGATACTGACTCTGTTTGGTAGAAGGCTGCAAAGTTTTTCAGGCTAGACTGATTGAATAATACGCTAGTAGGTAACCGAAAGGGAATTCTCGCATTCCATGCAGTTCGGATACGCAACACGTTTTGACCTTCCATTCGTTTGCCACTCATTCAACTAAGGATAGCGCAAAAAACTGGCTGCCAGGCAACGCAATTAGTGAAAGTTGGTCAGCCAAAAGAGCCATCGCATCAGCTGAAGGTAGAATAAACAAGAAAATATACAAAAAAAGTACAAAAAAATGCATGTGGCAGGATGAGCTTTGTTATGCTTCCCACGTTTGCTTTGCACATGCGACATACAGTTCCTGGACTCGTCCTACGTTCCCCTTATTGCATTGTGTGGTCAATTATGTGTGCTTCATTCGGTAAAACGTAGGCGTGGTTATGGGAGGCAGCCCAAACGCAACTGTCAACAATCTCGGCATGTGTTTGCTCTCACACCCGTTGCACAAGGATACTGCAGAATACATTTGCGGACAGTTGCGGCGAACCGCATGTGCAACATTTTCAGTGCAACAGAGCAAAGTTAATTGAAATTAAGTGCACGGTGCAGAGCACCACCCTCATCTGTTCGAACAAATAAGTTTATTATCGATGACGTTGACCATGTAGACGGCGATGAAGATGAATTTGACAGATGGTGACAGCTAGAATTACATCGGTGTCAAAATCAACTAGGCTAGACAGTCCAAGCTGATAAACTGATAAGAAAGTTAGGTTCTTCTTTGCCCAACAAAACAGAAACAAATTGAGAGATTAGAGCGATTTAGTATATGCTTAGCTGTATTTACTCCTTTATGTTGATTAGATTTTTGATAAATCTTATCGTTTACAAATAAAATGCCACTGAAAAATACTCCCAAATCCCCCTTTACAAACATTCTAACAACGACCATGGTTTTTCATTTTTCTCCACACAGAACCTCTTGAATGGATTTAAATTAAAGTAAGTACTCATTCGGCGTCTGACTCTCTGCTGATATTAAGTTAAATAGTTAATTTATATTATTTTGTATAGGGTATCATAAACATGAGCATATATTAGGCACACATACACACACAGACATACTCATAAAGCCAGAAAAAATGCGTCTTATCTGCAACGTGCGCCTTAAAGATGCCACAAAAATGTACTGGCAGTTCAATCAAAAGTACAAGCTTATAAATACAGTAAAAACTCTCTTTGACGAACTGGTATAGTCGGGGCATCTTTCGCCGCTAAAGAGCATAGTTTAATTCAGGAAGAATGGGTATTATGGCCCGATTCACAAAAGATTAAGAGAAACCCTTCCGCCTAATAGGAGTGTTCATTAGTAGTGTTGGCACCGTATTTGCTTTTTACAATACATGAATGAATAATTTTCATGAAGGTTACTTTTTGGTTTCGGCTTGGATTTCCATATTATGTCAGATTCTTTTAACTTTTTTTTTGTCGTAATATTACTAGAAAACAACTCGTTTTCATCTTAACATATACTATGAATGCGTGAAAATAAGTCAACCAATTTGATTTACTGATATTTTCACTGACCACAAAAATTTGAAAAATCTGACAAAGTAATTACAGCTTGATTAGCCAAAGGATACACAGGCACACGACTTGAGGTTAAGCTGCAGCGGATGCAATTTCCAGTTACCAAAGCATATTTCTTTAATAGGAGTAATTATTGCTGCAGGTAGCATTCGAAATACCTACAGGGCCAACAAACAAACACACACACACACGCACACAGCAAGATAGAAAACATTTGCTGAATTAACTGTTAATACGTGCCAAATTGACCGGAACACACAATAGTCAAATTCAAAAGCTGAACAGATGGCCAAGCAAAGAAGCTGTAGCGCGAACAAGGGTAGGAGAGGCGCAGACGGAGAGCAAAATGCAACGAAACTTGACATTGACATTGAGCGCGTAACAGGGTAAGCCACCCAAACTCTCGCATAGCAAGAACTAAGAGAGCGACAGCTGGTACTGGCTCTCTTCGCTCTGCATGATGCTGGCTGGCTATAAAAGCGCCTTACGATGGGTTCGCACTGCACTTGCAATCGAACCTCCGAACGCTACGCACACACAGCTGCTAAGCTCTTCAACGCACTCGAAGCGAAGCGACAGCACGCAATGCTGCAACAACAACAACAGCAGTAAGAAGAAGAACAACAACAGACTAGAAATTTGTTTTAGTTGCTTTTCTGTGCGAGACTCGCCTGTTATCATGCACGGCCAGAGGGAAAGAGGTCATTTCACACCCTTCACTCAGCTCAACGGCCAAAACAACAATAATTATGTTTTGGACGGCAGTTGCCTCCTCGACGGTAACACCAACTGGTATGGAACAGAGTGCTGGTATGGCCAGCGCAGCGCCCACTTATCAACGGCACCATACAAAGCCGCCGCGCGTATTTGCCAGCAGCTGGCAAATTAGTAATGCAGCATTCAGGGCGCGACGCTACGAGCAGCAGCAGCAGCAGCAGCTACAAGCACAGGAGAGACTAGAACAACAACAACAAGAACAAGAAAAGCAACAGCAACAAGACTCGGAAATTGAAAGTGCAGAGCCAAAACAAAAATCGACAAACAATAAAATCAAGAAAGTTAGTCCAAAAAGTGAGAATAAAATCATTAAAGCTTTTACGTCATGTAAATGCACGCAGAAGGACAAAAACTAGAAAGGAAAGACAATAAATATACAAATCAACATACAGTTAAAATTCCTATAACGGACAAGTGTTTCGTATAACAATAAAAAAAAGGCAAGCAAGTGCACTGTGAAAAACTATTGAATGACTTTTCAAAAACCAAATAAATGTCTACTTATACAAATCAAAGAATATATATATATATATATTTATATATATATATATATAAATAAATTTAAAAATCAAACTAAGGCATAAAACGTTTATTTGAGTAGCCTAACAAGAGCAGAGCTGATTTCAGAAAACTTTAAAACTCAATTTAAGCGCAAAAAATAATTGCAAGTTGGTGAAAACAAATTGATTTCAAATATTAACAGTGTAACAGCAAAAGGTAAGCTTCCCATTTCGAAAACATGTTACTCAAATGTGCAACTATGTGGCATGCAACCAAAGGGCGACGTACGTCTAATTTTAGAATTTTAGAGAATTTGGCTGAAAAACATTTGAATTCCCATTCACTTGCGTGCCCATGTTTTGTGTTCTTTAAAAAAGTATGCTTAAAAGTTGTTTAGAAGGCTTAAACAATTATGTGTTACCCGGTTTTGCCCATGTCAAGTGGTTTTTACTCATCTAACTTTTTTCCGTTGACTGCCATTTCCATCCTGACGGGTGGATTTGTCGCAATTTGCTATGCATCTCAAATAAAAAAATTGTGAACATTTTAAAAACTAGTTAAAACTGTTTTGTTCAGTAAATTTCCTACCTAGCGTTCATTAACGTTCTAAGAGTTGACTATTTCACCTACTTGGCTCGCACGTGTTGCGCTGTGACCATAATCCAATTAGACAATCTGGACACACAACTTTATGTTTATCCCTTAATGGTTGTTAACAATGGCATTTGGTTATTAGCTCAAAATTCAATGAATTATTCGCTTGACTATGCTCAGTTGTAAAGCATGGACGTCCACTTAGTAAGTTAATTGAATTCCATTGAGTTCTGTAAGTGGGGCATAAATAGTGTATATACAAAGCAGCCCCTAGTTTTTGCCGTTGTCCATACGAGATCCAATTAGAATTTGCTTGCGTATACAACCACCCTGAACGCCCACGTAGTTTCTAATGCAAATGCAGCTTCATGCTTTATACTCGTGGCAGCGCATGCAAAACAGGACAAATCCGTTTATGTGAACACGATATACAACTTATGAGCTTAGTCCGGCAAATACACAATTCAAGGTTGTTAATGGGCAGCAGATTGACGAATTCCTAGAACCAACGATTGTACAAATGGTGAACGTTATTGAAATTTACTACTCATCAGTCAAAGCGGGTTATCCCATATTAAAAATTATCAATTTTTTGACCAAAATAATCAGTCATGTTGTGTTTACAAAATATTTTGTTTTTTTTTTTTCTTCAAATAAAGACACAGTCTTGTGGTACAAAATACAAATTCTCTAAGTAAATATTTTCAACGATAAAATAAATTAAACTTCAATTTAAATTTACGGTATATACTTAAAGTGCATACTATACTAGTATAGATATTGTCAGCAACAATAGGGTTTAAATAATGACATTTTCCCCAACAAACTGATTTAAACTTTTCTAAAATTCAGCTGAAATTTAATTAAAGGCAGCTATTTGCCAATATTGTGGTCAATAATTTTATTACTATTGTTTTTATACACGCTCACAAAGGAAAAAGAGTACATTAATTTTGTGCAATGACCGTTCGTCCGTTTGTCTGTTTATATGGATGCAATATGTTCTTAAGACTTGGAATACTATGCGTTTATACTCGCAACAGGAAAATTGCTCAGATTATATGATTATAATCTTTATTATTATACACCGACTAATGGTGTGGAAATTAAGGAAAATCTGTATTTTCAAATTTTTAAAATTAAGGTTACCTTAGTTGGAAAAAAGATGGATTCATCCAAAATAATATTGTGGGTAGCATACTTAAGGCTTCCATTGGCCCTTGAACAAGTATAACGCAGTCGATTGCACCCGACTGCAACATACCTACAAATATATATATAATAATATATATATATATATATATATATATATATATATATATATATATATATATATGTATATATTATTATTTATATATGTTTTCTGTTTTGTTTGTTGGGCCCATAATATTGACTAAATGTCAAATAAATACATGCAATTTGCATTGTCTCATCTGATGATATCATTTAATTGAATTTCATTCGAAATTAATGAATGCAGTTAATTTGAGTTTCCGTGAACTTTGCTATATTTACTTTGACAACCAAATATGGAAAAATAAATTGAAGTACACAAATTGGTGACACGAATCGGAACAAACATATGCAAAGACATATTAATATGGATAATGGAATACAGATTTAAAGAGGAGTACAAATTAATACTTCAAGAACTTAAATATTTTCTTGCCTGACTGTGAGTAATTTGCCTCGAAATAAGTGTATTCAATTTACTTTTCCAAAAATAAAAGCCCGAATCACCTACGTTTAAATATAGCAAGAAAAGCTACTGTTGATAAAGGAAAGAAAGACCACAGCAGGAAATTATTCTTGCGAATCATACTGTTTTGAGCCACTGTGCTGGCACACTACTTTTATCTTTATTCAAACTAATCTGTGTATATGTGGTTAATATTTCTATTGTTCATTGCCAATAGTAAACACATTATTCCGCCAGGAGCTTTCAGGAAGGGCAAGTGCGCATTATGATGAAACCTGTGGGAGAGAGAGCTTTTCCGAATTGGCCAAAGGATTTTCAAATGCACGCACCGACAAACACACAGTCTCCGATTATTCACTGCGTGTGTCTTGTTATCAAATAATTAGCATACTTTTACGAGCCGTCGCCATTTTTGATTGATGACAGGCAAGGGAAACTGGCCCACACCCCACACGCGAGCCACACGACACACACATTTAAATGTCCCTTAAATCCCAGCGCTAGTCAATCTGTCAAATGTAGTGCTAATCGACGTAAATATTGATGGATATCCTGGATAAAAGGATTGTGGCAGTTGACCACAGCAAAAAAAAAAGAATGTGGAAATGTGTGCTTAAAAACCTAAGACTTACAAAATCAATTTTTACCACGTTATAAATAGATTTAATTGGTGGTGTCCGATAATGCGATAATACGGGAAAACAGGAGAGTCATTATAAAGAATTTTAAGGATTTCATTCAAAAATCTTGTTTTGATTTCTTTCTTAGTTATGTATAAATCTTTTAAAGCTGTGTCATTTATATAACTCATGAATTAACTTGAAATTGTTTACAATTAAAATAGACTTGATAAAGTAAAAAACTATAATTTCACCTTTTGTGAATATAGCCTACTTAACTAAACCCACCATTATCAACACTGAGGCCGTCAGTGTCTATTATTTAATGCTATTTAGGGATTCGTTTTTTAATGCCAAAAAGCTGCTGAGACATGTCAAAAACCTATTTGCTTGCATGTGACCATCGCCAAAGGTCAGGTCAGGTTATAATTGATCCATGGGTTCTCAAGCGGAACTGAAATCGCTTGAGAAAGTGTACGAAAACGCGTACTCTAGAATATTCCGAGGCTTTCTAAATAGATAGAAAATATTCATATGCTGCGACAGTACCCGCTGACGCAGGGTAGTTGGGATGAAGTTAAGCAAGTGCGAAAGAGACAAATAAGCGGCAGACAGAAGTTGACATAATGCAACATTACGTTTCAAAAGCTGCCAAAAGAAGAAAGCAACATATTTTCGCCATGGCAATGCCAATAGACAAAACCCAAATTGAAACCCAAGCAGTAACAGTGCAACACGCGCACAGCAAGCCCTTAGATCCGTATCAAATTCAATTCGCAAGCCCAAGATTTTGTACAGCTTTAAGTGTTCGAATGCTACCAATCAATAGAAAAATATACCAGAATATATTATTTACATAGCACCCATGCTTGAATACCCTTTGCAGACAGCTCTCAGATGTCGTGCTTGCTTTTCTTATATATAATAATTCAACTAACGAGCGTATGAGCTATAAGATTTGAATTTTCCAACAATAGTTCTAATGGCAGAAATATGATATACTGGTCCAATCAGGCCGACTCTAACAAACATATATATGCACTTCTGATATTTTTACTAGAACAAATACGAAAAATTGCCAAGTGTCTGCCAGTTTGATTTAAAACTGAGAGACATGGCTATAACAACTCGTCTGTTAATATTCATCTAAAGCTTTGTATATAATAAACGAATTTATAAATGGGCTTGTATTTATATTTTCAATGCTGACACAGCTGTCTATAAATTGAGCTTCACCACAGAATAAAACAAGTAAGAGGTTCTAGTCGGGAGCTACCGACTAGGGGATACCCTGAACCCTCTTCTTCCAACATCAACTGCATATATATATTCTATTTTAGAAGTTATATGTCAAGTTTGGTGACTCTAGCTCTTATTATTTACCAAAATTCCCCAAAAAACAGGATATCGATATCGATTTTTATCGATTGTTCGGAAACGGAGTAAGTTATCGATTATCGGAAACAAACACGATCTGCGCGGGAACTAGGAGCACCTACATCTAAAACTTCAAGTCTCTAGCTCTTATAGGTTCTGAGATCCTTGCGTTCATACATACGGACAGTCGGAGGGACGGACGGACAGACAGACGGACATGGCTAGATCGACTCGGCTATTGATGCTGATCAAGAATATATACACTTTATGGGGTCGGAGATGCTTAATTCTGCCTGTTACACAAATACAAAAACGCTGAATAAATCAGAGGAAAAATTGCAATAAAAAAATTCTTCAAAAGCTGCTTGGTTAGCTGCGTGTTGATGTGTGCGAGTGTGTGTGCGAGTGAGCATATTGTGTGTCTATTGCGGGTATGTACTAATGAGTGTGCGTGTTTGTGGGGGCTGGTCTGTGCTCCTCGTGTGTTTTAACTCATGTCTTGTCTTTTCAAATATTTCAACATGTTTGTTAAATGCACATTTTTTGCGTAGCGTAAAACATGAATCATATATTTTTTTTCGTTTTTATTATTGTTTCCTTTAAAACATTTTTTCATGGCGTTTGTGCGAAATCTGTAGTGTCAGCTTGGAGTTGCAAGTGCGGGCATGTTTAAGCCCACGCGCTTAAGTTATAGCATATTCGAGAAGCCTCCGAGTAGCCTCACACTATAATATGCTTCCAAATTGCATGAGTGGACGGGGCAGTCAATTTGTTAAAGGTACAAGGGGAAAGGACATCCTGTTTCAATTTACATATACGATCAGATTTCGCCAAGCTGCACTGAAATCCCGCCAAAATTCTGGGAAACCAATTCACATTGTAAATCGAATTCAATTTCCAAAACTGCAAATAAAGTTAGAATTCTATTTTAATTTTTATTTTCAAGGAAAGCTCCTAAAGATGTTGGAGTAAAATCCATTAATATTTTCCCAAAGAAATATAAATTTTAATTAACACATTCTAAAATGTATCTTGAACTAAGGAGGAATATTAAATTTAAATATATTTTCGAAAATAACATATTTCCACGAACTTTCCGAGTTCCAGTTAAATAAACACAACGTTCTTAACTGAAAATTTCATGCATTTGAGACAACTTTTAATGCACTGTAGCTAAAAAGTTTTCTAATTAAAGTTTAAGTTTAGTTAATTTTTTTTAGTAGAATGAACCTGAGCTATTTTCTGAACTATCTCTCAAAAAAAAAGCTGTCAATAATTTCAGCTGAACCAGAAGCCTTTCAATATGCAGCGCATCCATTAAACTTTGCAACTAATTTAATAAATTTAAAGTTATAATGAGCTCAGGCTCATTGCAACGCGTCGTATGAGTGATATGCAAAGCCTTGCAACCAGATATATAAATTAGCAAAAACAAAGGGGAGAGAACAAGAGAATGAAGGAGACAGACTACTCTATCATCGACCCACACGCACACAAAGTATTGCTCATGTGTGTGTTGTGTGCGTCTGTCTGTGTGCACATGTGCGTGTTTGCTTAAACAATATTGTCTGACGGCAGGCGACAGGCAACATTTTTATTGTTATCTGTGAACAAACAGCTAGACCAACATAGTTTAAGTGAATAGGTGACACTTTCTAAAGAGAGTCCTTTGTTATTATGCCATCTCACTCTGTATATATATATCCCTGTCTCTTTCTATTTCACTGACTGGTACTAGTCAATTAGCTATGCCCAAGTTCCAGAGCCTGGCGAGTCGTTCAACAAATTCCTGAAATTGTGAGCTCTGCAAGAATTCGCTTGACTTTAAGTAAATGTCGCCCAAAAGTAGGCAGCACAAAGAAACACTTTAAGAGGCTTTAGGTTTCCTATTAGGGGTTTATTTTGCTAGTATAGAGTGCTGATATTTAAACTGTTATATTAAAAATTAATCAGTCGATCATGACAACAATATTGCTTTGAAATTTATAATAATTTTAACTTTGATTTAAAAAAACCTATTAAACTGAATATTAGAAAAAATAATAAATAAATAAAATACATGAATGGTAGAAATTTCATGAATGAAGAAAATACAATAAATAAAGAAACACAAGTAAATAAATAAATAAAATAGAAACACACAAAATAAATAAGTAATAAAGAAAATAATAAATTCTAACAAACTAAGCTCCGGACTGGCTCGTGGCAACAAAAATATATTAAAAAATTAATCAAGAAAAATAAATATATTTTTCCTAAGCTATACTATAAAGCCTTTCATCTATTTATTTATATAATTTTATTAATCACAGACATTTACTGTATATATATGTTAGATAGATTTGTAGATATTTTGATTGCGAATTTTTGTTTAACTTTGTAATGTTTTATGAAATCGAAACAAATTCTATATTTTTTAACATTTATTTTAAAGTTCTTTTAGAAGCGAAAAAGATATCGAATCGAAATTGACCAACTCTAAATAAATATTTAACAGCACATAATAATTTATATATACTCGAACGCACTTTAACTTTCTGTTCTGTCGTTTCTATGCCATAGGGTCTATATTTCTTTTGAAAAGGTCATAAAAAGTCTTTCCGAAAAAAATGAGAGGTGCCATCAACATGCACTTATGCCAATGGACAGTTAAAGCATGTATTCAATATTCGTTAAAAGGGCGGAGTAATAGGGCGTATGCATAATACACAAAAATGCGCTGAAATATTTGCTGCTGTTTACGGCATTTGCATAGTTCTGAGGGGAAAAAAGTATAAACTGAAAAAAGGAAAGCTGGAAAAATCATGCCGATGGAGACAAGAAGAAGATAAGTGAGAGCAAATAGCAGCAACATGTTGATGCCACGTGAAAAGATACCAAAAGAGCAGAAAACCAAAATGCAAGTAAAAGAAGAAAAACAAGTAAGAGGTTCTAGTCGGGAGCTCCCGACTAGGGGATACCCTTAACCCTCTTCTTCCAACATCAAATGAATATATATATTCTATTTTAGAAACTATATGTCCAGTTTGGTGACTCTAGCTCTTATTATTTACCAAAATTGCCCAAATAACAGGATATCGATATCTTGGATATCTTGCTTGGAAATGGAGTAAGTTATCGATTATCGGAAACAAACTCGATCTGCGCAGGGACTAGGAGCACCTACATCTAAAACTTCAAGTCTCTAGCTCTTATAGGTTCTGAGATCCTTGCGTTCATACAGACGGACGGACGGACGGATGGATGGATGGACGGACAGACAGACGGGCATGGCTAGATCGACTCGACTATTGATGCTGATCAAGAATATATATACCTTATGGGTACATACATTTGGATTTTGCACAAATACAATATACCCTTATGTGCGAATAAATAGACTTTGCAGTACTATGCATTGGAAATATTTAGTTAATGCATCATATTATGACATTCCTGACAAGTGGACTTTTATATAAAAAATATAAAGTAGGAACAGACTTGCATCACTTTTTATTGCACAGCATATCTATTCTTGCTAAATTAAAATCTTTTCTCATTTTTTTACCGAACAAAGCTCGCCGCATCGCTGCCCGACTGTCAAGTAAAGACAATTTTTATATTAAAATTCACTATACAAAATATTTACAAAAGAAACAAGTAAGAGGTTCTAGTCGGGAGCTCCCGACTAGGGGATACCCTGAACCCTCTCCTTCCAACATCAAATGCAAAGTAAGTTATCGATTATCGGAAACAAACTCGATCTGCGCGGGAACTAGGAGCACCTACATCTAAAATTTCAAGTCTCTAGCTTCTGAGATCCTTACGTTCATACATACGGACAGACGGACGGACGGACAGACAGACGGACATGGCTAGATCGATTCGGCTATTGATGCTGATCAAGAATATATATACTTTATGGGGTCGGAGATACTTCTTTCTGCCCGTTACATACATTTGGATTTCGCACAAATACAATATACCCTTATACCCATTAATGGGTTCAGGGTATAAAAATAAACAAAAGAAAAGGGGCTAGCATATAATCTTTGACTGAACGAAATGTTCAGTAGCACTAAATAGAAATTTGTATCATCATCAGAGGATTGATATATAGAGAAGTCGACGCTGATAATTCTTTCTCTTTTGCAAATAAGGAACCAAGATATCTTATATTCAATATTTAGAGCGTAAAAATTCTTTGGTAAATGGCCACAGCTTTCCTTTCCTTTCCTTTAAAATAAGAGTAGCTTAATAAAGGTGTTGCGTCCATTTTGTTTGAACAGGTGAATAGAAAGAGGGTGCTTTGCGGTAAAGTGTACGCTTTTTACGCAACATTTGTCAACCTTTTAAGGCTTATGTGCGTGGGTGTGTGTCTGTGTATTTGTTGGTCAAGGCTCAAACAAAGCAAAAAGTGTTTAATTAGGTATATTATTTGCGCTGCCTCGTGCTCGCTGAAATCGAATACAAACGTAAATTCTGTTATACTTATTAATAGATTTTCGATTGAGCATGTTCTCATATTACAAATTACGTTTCTAGCAACTCATTGAAATACAAACAATTCTTATGAACTGCACAACTCGATGAAAAATATTCTCGGAATCTTTTGGCCTCACTTGTTTTCCTGCTGGCTCGTCCCCTTTCATATGAATGTCATCAATCCGACAGGAAAATATCAAAATTGCATGAGAATGTCAGCATGAATCAAACAAATGCAACAATGAAGCTTTTTCTCTCTCTGTGTGTGTGTGTGTGTGTGTCTCTGTGTATGCATGTGGGCCTGTGTGTGCGTGTGCACACGCTTGTGTTTTTATGTGATAACCCTTCGACCCAATCGACTCTCTTTTCTTTTTATTATTATACGTAACTACTTGGAAAAGTTTTCGATGGTAAACTAACATTTTAGTCTTTTTCATACGATTTATAATATTTAGTACAAATGCAATTCTATTAAACAAAGCTACCTAAAGGGGAAGTCATTTAATAGAATGCCAAAATTAAGTGGCGTTAAAAGTACAAGTAACCAAAATATTATAATTCATTGTAAGCTTTAAATAAGCTTACAAAGTTAGTGGAAAAACGTTGACAGATACAAACACAGACACGGCAAGGCCTTAAAAGTTTTCACGACGCCCGTCGTTAATTTGTCGTTGGCAACGAAATGCTGATCAATCTGTTGCCTCCTTTTTGTTTCTAGTTATTTGATTGTATTTTGTTAACTTGAAGTAAACCACACTCGGTGCAACAGAGTTTAAGTTGTTAGCCCAGGCGAATGGCAACGGGCAACACACCGTGGGCAACTTAAAAATGACATAGAAAGTTTAGAATATTTACATACAGTTAAACTTCGCTTTGATACTAGGGACCAGGCTTATTAAGGATTATCAGAAAATTCTAGCTTATTAAGGTATTGTTTTATTTCAAGAAATGCATTTATTTAAAAGATTCATTTAAAGTTGCTTGTCTGCTGTTGATTCTATATCACGAATTATATCTGTTATGCGACATCAAAAGAGAAAGCTCTAGATCCCTGTTAACAGATGTGAATGGTTAGTAGAGTTCCCAATAAACGGATTTCGAATATATATTTATATTTATATTTAATAGAAAAATGTAAACAAATGTGCAGACAAAATAATAAATAGTTGTGCATTATGCATTATGCATATAAATTTCAACCATATACCTTAACAATCCAGTAACCAACAGACTTACAAAGCAATTACGTGGGATATATAAAATAAATAGTCCAAATGGTGAATCCATCAAAGCTTTAATACACTCTGCAAGTGGATAAATGAGTTGAAAATAATGGCATTGCTCATTAGATGCGCTTTCTAGCAGCGCGAGTCCTTCAGGTGGATCTGGATTCAAGTGCCAGGCTGGTGCTTGAGTGGAGTGTCTTAACTTGGCTTATTATAATATGCCAACAATAACAAATAATTCCTTGCCAGTTACCAAACTGTGTGGAAATATAGCTATAAATATTAAATTGGCTCTGCATCGATTTATTTTGTCTGCTGATGCTTGATGTCCTTTGTTGGATGCGTGCGTGTGGGTGGGTTTGGATGTGGGCGGCAGTTCTCAGTCCAATTAATTGGCTGTGCACTTGAAACTATTAAAGTCTTGTTTTCTCTTGCTCTCTCCTTTTTTTC
Source organism: Drosophila novamexicana (assembly GCF_003285875.2). NCBI lineage: Eukaryota > Metazoa > Arthropoda > Insecta > Diptera > Drosophilidae > Drosophila > Drosophila novamexicana. The sequence goes on along the minus strand of NW_020824821.1, from coordinate 3,015,441 downwards.
TGCCTCTCTAGACAGCACATGGATTTACCAAGGCCACTAAAAAAGCTGCTTAGCTGCAGCTTGTGTCGACGCATGTATGACCCAAGCGTTGCCGCAAGGTTGCCCAAGGATCTTAACTGCCGGCATAGCTACTGCGCCGGCTGTCTGGAGCAGCTGGCTGGCTACCTGAATGTGACATGTCCCGAATGTGAGCAGGAGACGCCGCTGCCGGCTTTTGGTTCGCTACCCACCAATGAGGGTTTGCTGTTTATGCTGCAACAGCTGCCGGCTTTGCAGCTGGGCATGGCCATGATGCAAATGCAGACGGAGCAACGATTGCAGCCGACTAGCAGCAATCTGACCGACTCAGCCGGGCGCAACTGGCTCATTGAGCGGGGTTTGGATAGACAGCGGCGCGGCGCCCACGAGCATTGCAATGTCCATGCCATGCCCAATACGACATGGTGCCACACCTGTCAGCGGCTGCTGTGCCGTGTCTGTATCGTGGATGGCGAGCATCATGAGCATCAGACGACGCGTCAGCTGGACATGTGCGATATGTTCCGTCGTCTGGTCTCCCAGGAGCTGAGGACGATTGAGGAGCGCATTACGTATGCCGGATTGCTGGCCTCGGCCGATATGTCGCTGTTACGCCAAATCTTCGAAGCCTGTGACACGGTGCAACAGCATGTGCAGCGGCAATTGCGGCAGCATGCGCCAACTCTTCGCATGTGCCACATGCGCGACTGGTGGCTGCGCGTCACAGAGCAAATGCAGATGCATGACATCTTCGGGGGCAACTTTACGCGCTGTGAGCTGCTGCGTCTGCTGAACGAGCTGCAGGTGCAGTGCAATAAATTCCACAAGCAGATGCTGTACATCTATCGTGAGTGTCGCTTGCGCGCGAGCATCAGCGAGGGCGGCTTCCAGCTGCTGGACTTTAAGCAACTGAATCGCCGATTCATGTCGCTGCGCCAGCCGCCATTTGAATCGGTGCCGGCTACAGTGGAGCCGCCGCCGCAACTTCTACTAACCAACTACTGCATCTATGAATACTGGTGCACCATTCAACGGCAGCTGTTGCCAGAAGATCTTGAGGAGGCGGAGCAATTGCAGGGGGGCGCTCCAGTGTTGCAGCCGCAGTGGTTGCCATTGGTGCAGCTGAATTACCCTCGCATGTCTACATTGTGGGAGGGCATGAGTGGCTCCTCCTCCAACAGCAGCAACAGCCGCAGCAGCAGCAGCAGCAGCACCAGCAGCATCAGCATCAGCAGGAGCAGCAGTGACACCTCCAACAACAAGTGCAGCAATCCGGCGGCTCTGCTATTTAAGGACAACACCTACAATCGGCTGAATCTAGACCAGCAGCTGCGCACAGTAAAGCAACGCAAAGATGTGGCACAGCCTGCCAATTTAATTTTCTGCATGACGCAGCGCACTCAAAGCTTGCAACTGACAGTAGAATCACATCCACAAAGCGTCGATTTTGACTTCGATATGCCCAGCACATCCGCAGCTGCAGCTGCTGCTGCTGCAGCAGTTGCCGCAGCCACCCAAGAAACAGTTGCAGCCACCCCAGGAGCAGTTGCGGCTGCCCCAGGCGCTGTTGCAGCCGCACCTGTCGTTGGTACAGCCGCAGCCGCAGCTGCTCAAGTGCGGCTAATCCGTCGTCCCAATTCCATGGTCTATCCCATCTACTATCTGGACATGGTCATGGAGGGCAAGCCAGTGGGTCGTGTGCTTATCCAGGTGCGCAACGATGTGGCACCGCGCATGGCAGAGAACTTTCGCGCACTGATCCTGCACGAGCGTGGCTTTGGCTATAGAGGCTGCTCCGTATTTCAGGCCTGCGGCGATGAGAGCATTATCACTGGCGACTTTGAGCTACAGAATGGGCGTGGCGGTTATGCAGCCATCGATGGTGGTTTCTTTATACCGGATAACACTGGGTTGCCGCCGAAGCGCGGAGCAGTGGGCATGCGACGTGGCCAGAAACGTTACGATAATAGTGGATCTGTGGGCAGCCAGTTTCGCATGGTGCTCTATAAGAGGCTCCCTTTTACGGCCATATTTGGCTTCATTATGGATGGGATCGATGTGCTGGACAAGATAGCCGGCACGTCCAGTGCAACTGGACGGCCCACGAAGTGCACCTTTATCAAGAATTGTGGCGAGTATCGCAACAACAGATTCTAAATATTTGCTAGTGAAAACCCTTCCCCACCCCTAACAACTCTGCTTAATCCTTTAGAAAATTATTGACAACCCTACGAGTTCTATCAGCTCAGCCCAGCTCAAAGAAAACTATTACAAAACGATTTATAAAACATAACCAATGCGACAGAGTCCAGCGAATATATTTAAAAGAAATCTATATATATATATATATATATATATATATATATATATATATATGTATACGTATAATCCGTACAACCAATATTTTTTTGGGTATTTAGCATGGATAAGAAAATTCCTTTGACAAGCATTTTCCAAAAAAAAATTGTGAAGATGCATCAAAGAAATAACACTACACACAAATTTTGGATACAAGTTTTTTTTTTAAGAAATTTTACCAGAAATTTTGACAACAACGTAAACATATATAAGTCGGCCCAACGCGACTGATACCCTGTAATCATTTTGAGCAGAAAAATAGTTGAAGAAGAACTTTAGCACAAGACTAAACATGGAATACACTTAAACCAACTTGAGTGAATATTTTGAGAAAAACTTTCGAATATACATGGAAACATTTTTAATGAGATCTCAATATATATACAATATATATAAATATATTAATTCCCAAACAAGATATATAAAAACAGATTTGGCTTATACACATACACTATACTATCAATTATATTTTTAGTGCTTGTAATACCTGCAATAATTGCATTTGAAGATGACTTTGAAAATTTTTTTGAAATGCAGTAGAAGACACGGACCTATTCTAGATCAAATACATGTTTACTGCAACAGCAAAGGAGATTAACTTTCTGTAGACAAAAGTAATTTCCGTAAAGAGAAATAATTAAAATTTTGAGAAAGATACTTATAGGAAGATACGAATAGGTGTTGGGCGCTACGGAGTTATCTGGAGAAAGAAATTGCTTGCAACAAAGTTGGACTTTAACTAAATGTTGTATTAGTTCTAAGTACTACAATAATGTATTTCTTGAAGCTGAAACATTCATCGATAAATCTGAGTTTATGGTAACTACAATCTCTGCAAACAATTGTTTGCAACAACCGATCTATCGAATATCTATGAATTTCTTTACTTTAGACCTGAAAAAATTTATCCATTTTAGACACATCTAGAGGTTTTCAATTTCATTTTAATATTATAATATATCGGAAAGGATTTAATATTTAGTTGTTCAACAACAATGCATACAGTAATATCAAAATATTAAAAGTAATCAAAGTGGAAAACAACATAAAACTGAATTTAAGGCCGTGAAACACAGGTATTCAAAATATTTATGAGAAAACTCTTTTAAACTTAGTCAACAAACCATCCAAGTTTGAAAGTAATCAAGAGCTGTACTACTTTAAAAGAACATTTTAGTCCAAATATACAGTTAAACATAAGGAAATAAATTTATAAAAATATAAATCAAAATGAAAATTACAATATTCCTAATATACACTAACATAGACTATACTACACATTGTATTCGTCAGTTTATTCCATTTTTTTCCATTTTTTTGTTTTAATTGTTTAGAGTTTTTATTCAAAAATTATTTTTATAGAGTTAGGCATTGAAATTCAATCGTAGGATAGAGCCACAAAAAGAAGAAAACTGTTACGAATAGAAGAAACGAGGGAACCCAAACTTAATGCTTAATGTAAGATTTACAATTGGGAAATGCTGAATGCAAATGAAAGTTAACGTTGTGTCGGATATTTGGAATGTGATATAAAATTGAGAAACGCAACAGACAGACTTATTCTGTTCTTATGTTGAAAAGATTTTAAATTTAATTGATTCAAGCTCACTTAATCTCACTTCAAGTGACTTTGTTTACAGTTTTTCTTATGTTTTTTATACTATTATATTTACATGCAATATTTATGCAATTATATTTACATTTGAAATATTTACAATTGAAATGTTATGAACATGATCAAAATATCTACATGTATTAACGTCTGAATGTATATGTTTAAGTGTCTATTTATATTTGCAAATGGAGCGTACGACTCCCCCACGTACCGATAAATTACATAAAGCTTCTCAGAGCATTGATGAGCCGTACAAATTACAAATCAAATACATTAGCTCGCTAATTGGAGACGAAAAATTGGCCATTTCAATTTGGCACTAACAATTGGACAAGCGATTCAAACTATCAAATCGAAGATAATAGGTTGATTGTTTGAAACACAGTTACAAGCACACAAAATAAATGTGCCAAAAAATACAAATATAATAAATTAAATTTGAAAGTTATTGATGTCTATATATACGCGCATATATGCTTATAGCAAATCCAAACCAGTTATTTGAATTCTATGTGTTTCAATGAAAAATGTAAAAGCTGAAGATTTCAATAAATGTTGTTCCAGCAATTGTCTTTATTTATTATTAACCAAGTAAAAGGTTCTGAGCTCCCGACCAGGGGATACCCTGAACCCTCTTATTCCAACGCCAAATAAATTAATAAAAAAAGTTCCCTTGGCAGGGCTCGAATTTGCAACTGACCGCATTACTTACTGTCGACTCTACTCAACAGCCACACCAGCAAAAAAAAAATAATAATACTTTCCCCGGTAGGGCTCGAACTCGCGACAGACCGCGCCACTTGCTATGCCTCTACTCAGCAGCCACACCAACAATTAAGTATTTATGATAAAAAAGGAACTAAAATAACATTACAGAAAAAAAGATGCAAATACCATGCTATTAGAATGCGAAACAGACGCGCATGAATGTGTGTGCGTACATGTATACAGAAATTCTTAAAGCTGCTGCCCCATTCAATTGCGCAGTTGCATATAACTTTGGTTTTTCTTAACCGATCTTTATGAAATTTTCTACAGTATATCTTATTGCACCATAGAATATTTGTGTATTCTGAAAAAATCAATCGCATTTAAATTGTGGTGTAAATTGGTTGGCAATAAAAGTTGGGTTATTAACTTGATTTATAGCTCTGGGGTGGTAGCGGGGAGGTGGCGATAGGTATGAAATGAAAGATACTTGAAATATCTATAATATTCTAGAAGCAACATATCATGTTTGGTGGCTCTAGCTCTTATTATTTACCCAATTTACTAAAAAAAACAGGATGTCGATATCGATTTTTACCGATTGCTTGGAAACGGAGTAAGTTATCGATTATCGGAATTTATCGATTATCGAAACTAGATCTGCGCGGGAACTAGGAGCATCTACATCTAAAATTTCAAGTCTCTAGCTCTTATAGGTTCTGAGATCCTTGTGCTCATACATACGGACGGACGGACGGACGGACAGACAGGCGGACATGGCTAGATCGACTCGGCTATTGATGCTGATCAAGAATATATATACTTTATGGGGTCGGAGATGCTTCCTTCTGCCTGTTACATACATTTGGATTTTGCACAAATACAATATACCCTTATACCCATTTTTAATGGGTTCAGGGTATAAAAAAATGAGGGTGCAAAACACATTAAGATTGTTTCAAAAGCCCAGCAATTGATTTAAAGGCAGGATCCTTTTCATCTAGATCTGTCAACAGATTACATTACAAAATTTCAATATCGTAGTAGAATGTTTTTTTGTCTAAAATATATTCAGGTATTTTCATTTAATGCTTTCTTTATGAACAGGTTATCCAAGGTAAAAACCCCTTATGTAGTTTTTCCTGAATTCCCTGCACCTCTTGCTTTATTATTTTAAAACAAAAGTTAGATTTAGGCCCAACATGAAATTCTTAGAGAAGAAAATATAGCTCGATTTGAAAGATGTGAATATAAGTTCCTACTTATCGTTCTGTTTTTGAATAGCGAATCACTTTCACAATCAGCAATCTGATTATATTGGGATTTATTATATATATATATATGACACATACCTTATAGAAAACATCCGGAACATATTGTTTATCAGTCGATTCGCGCACATAACCCAATTCGGGTGCATCCTTGGTGGGTATCAGACAATTATCACGCACCAGAGCCATGCACTGAGCGGACACAGCATAGCCTTCCATGTGCACCTGTTTAGTTTGATCACCTTTTAAAGAGATTAAGGAAGTATATAGTATATGAATAAAGCTGGGTATTATTTTATGATCTAACACTCACCAGTCACACAAATGGTTACAAATTTGGAGCCGAAAGTGCCATTTGTAGCATATTTACATGGATTGGGATGACGATTCTGCAGCTCACCCGCTGATATGCACTCCTGAGCGGTGAGAAAATGTGTCTCAATGCCGCGTATTTGTTTAACAGTGCCCGCACTGGCATCTTCCGTAATCAGATCCGTAAAGATCCAGCCAATCTGTCACAAGAATTTAATTCATCAATAAATCCAATAAAGAAATTGTGCAGGCACTCACCTTTTTAAGTCCTAATGCCTTGGCTACGGCATCCACTTCGTCGGCGCCCTCATCTGGACAGATGTTAATCGAATCGCGGGATGATTCCTGCGGCGGCTCATAGATGGCAGCTACTTTGGCGCGTATACCCAAAGGCACATCCGCATGCTGCTCGTAAGTGCCATATAAGAAGCCCATGCGCTGATGGCCCGTGGTGCGCCAATAGTTCAAGAAGCGCTCCACTATTTTGGTATTCTCAAACATAACGTTGTCCACGTGACGATAGGTCTGACGATTGAGCGTTATGGCCGATGGCTGACACTTGGAGCAGATGCCCTTGGGCCACGGAGGATGCTCCCGACAGCCGGGCTTGATGCGGCAATTGATGTCATCGAATACGAAGTACTTGCCATGATCCATGCCTGAAGTTTGCTTGCGTATGTATGAGTGGAAGGACAAGTGCTTGATATTGTGATCCTTGAGATAGCTCTCGTCATAGGGTTCCAGCGGGGAGCAGTGTACGCAACGACCATTGGCATTGTGATGGCAACTGGGGCAAATAAATGAGAATGATAAACGAATTAGTAAATTATTACAAAAAAACGTTAAAATTCGTTGCAATTCAACACAGCTCATTAAAAAAAAAACTTAAAATACGATTAATTTTTGTGTAGACATTCACTGGATGCTCCTTAGAACCTTTAAACATTATAGATTGTAACATATATTACCGTGAATAGTGTTTTCTTCAACTAATATCTAAACTTTCAGTAAATTTTGATAACCATAGCCCTACTTATCGATATCGGCTTTTTCCGAGCCTCCTCTCGTGCACTTACAGCTTACTATCGCGTTCACGCTTGATGGTGCCATCAGATTTAAGCAGCTGTAGATCAACTTCATCCTCGATCACGTTAGTGGAGGGACGTGGGTTGTTGCCAAGCTTCTCTGTTGACAATTTGGTGGCGCTATTGTATGACAAGTTCTCAATGGCTGTGGTGCTCGTGCGCTGCAAGTTGGCAAAGATAATTACTTATGAAAGAAACACACGATTATATGGAAACTTACACGTGATGAAGTGCCCGCAATTTGTTTTAAATATAGCATGTCGCCATGCTTGAGCATGCTGCCCACCAGCTGGGAGCCATTTGCTTGCAGCTCTGTGGCAAAACTACGCTCCATGAACAGACCAAAGCCATCGACTTTGAGTGCGTTCTGTACGCTGTCATAAAGTTGTTTAAGATTTGATTTTGGCGAGATTTCGATGCGTTTGATGCCCTCCGCAGACTGCACGCGTATTAGCTGTGAACCGATCAGTATGTATTTAAATAAATTAGTTAATATAATTAATTAAAATCGAATAATGCTCGATCACACCGATTGTTTACATAACGTAAAGAGACGATGGCGCACAAAGGCATAAACAAAATTGCGCTTCCTATAGATGAATTGCTCGAGCAGCAGCGGTGCACTGGCCATGTTGTTCTTCTTGGTGTTGTTTTGGCCAAATGGCTGCGCTTGTTGTTGTTGTTGTTAAGCGTAGCTTACGCTACTTTGGTTTAGCGTAAAAGGCCGGATCTTAACGTATTGCACTGTACGACGTGCAGGCGCGCATTCGACTGCAGCAGCAAAACGAATTTCCGTACCAAATATTTTGGCATTATTTACAAAATGTAAATAAATGTGTTAATTGTGCCAAAAAGAGAACAAGTTGCACTGCTATGGTCACGATATCCACTTGCCTGACATAATGACACCCACACCTGCGCCCTTCAACCACCAACCCCTCCTCCAACCAGTGCGCAGTTCGCAGCTTTGGCTGCAAAATCTACAAGTCATTGTACCTTTGTTTGTGTGTCAGTCCCCGCGTCGTCGTGTCTGTCTGCCGTCGCCGTGGCAACAAATTTTCACTGACCGCACTCATCGACAGGCTGCCAATGATGCTACTTTACTTTCTGCACGCTTTAAACAATCACCGAATTGTATGTTTTTTGTGAAAAAGTTATTTTTATTTTGCGGGTGCAACAACAAAGCGTTTGCAAATTTTCATTTGCCGGCGTTTTGAACAGTCAGCATATGCAGCGACGCGGGGCTAAGATAGACTTGCCATGCACACTGTGCAGCAGTGAAAAACTCTGCCAAGCACCGCAATAAGCACTTTTCAACAATCCAATAAGGAATTTACTTACAATTTTATCAGACATTGCTTCAAAATAAATTGCACTTGGAAGCAAAGCAGCACTTGTATAGACAGTATAGATTAAGTGTGACCATGCTCACACAATGCACAAGTGCCTAAAAAACAACGTGGCAAAATACCGAATGCTGTTCAATGTTAAAGCACCACTGTTAAGTTAACAGCTGACTTCAGCAAAACACTTTTTGCTTGTTGAAAATCGTTAATTTGAAAATTGATTTCAAAACAACGTACTTTTCGTGCACATTTATTTATATTTTTTTAGAATTTACAGCAAACAAGCATTTTGTTAATGGAAGACTGCTACTTAAAGCTATAGCGTGCGGCAATGGGTGTTTTAATCATATTTTAAATTACCCATACATATATACTTGATATCTACATAATCGTCAATGCCATGCCTGGAACCTTCGCGTCCGACGCCCGACTCCTTGACACCGCCAAACGGCGCCTCTGGTGCGGAGATTATGCCTTCATTAACACCCACCATGCCTACCTCTAAACGCTTAGCCACCCGGAACACCTGCTGCAGATTCTCACTGTAGAAATAGCCAGCCAGACCACGTTGCGTGTCGTTTGCCTTTTGCACCGCCTCCGCCTCATCTTTAAATTTGATGATGGACACAACGGGTCCGAAAACCTCCTCGGTGTAGATATGCGCCGACGTTGGCACATCTGTAACTATCGTGGGTGCATAGAAGAGGGAGCCAAGCTCCTGCAGCCCCTTTCCTCCCACTATGATGTTGGCCTTCTTGTCGCGCGCATCCTCCACGAAGCCGCTCACTTTGTCGTACTGCATCTTGTTGATCAGCGGACCAATTTGCACATCTACAGATTTGCCATCGCCAATCTTGAGCGCCTCCACTCGTTGCTTCAGCTGGGACACAAACTTATCGTAGATGCCCTCCTGCACAAAGAATCGATTCGCCGAGACACAAGTCTGTCCGCAGTTGCGAAATTTGGAGGCCATGGCGCCTTCCACCGCCTTCTCAACATTTGCGGAATCGAAGACAATAAACGGTGCATTGCCACCGAGCTCTAGGCAAACGCGCTTAATCCCATCTGCGCTGTTGCGGAAGAGCAGTTTGCCAACCTGCGTGGAGCCGGTGAAGCTTATGCCACGTACATCGGGACTCTTGCAGAACAGTTCTCCAATTGGTGCGGCCTTCTTGGTGGTCACCACATTGATAACGCCATTGGGAATGCCCGCTTGCTCGGCCAGCTTGGCCACAGCGAGTGCTGTCAGGGGCGTATCCTCTGAGGGCTTGACGACCACGGTGCAGCCGGCCGCTAAGGCGGCGCCCGCTTTGCGCGTTATCATGGCCAATGGAAAATTCCAGGGTGTTATCAGCGCGGCCACGCCTATGGGCTGCTTCATGACAATCACCTCACGATTTGGCTGTCCGCTGGGCACAATTTCGCCATAAATGCGACGCGCTTCCTCGGCAAACCACTCGACGAACGCATTGCCATAGACGACCTCGCCTCTAGACTCATTGATGGGCTTGCCAGACTCGGCTGTCATGATTTCAGCGATTTCCTGTGCATTCTGTTCGATGAGCTGGTGCCATTTCTGGAAGAGATCAGCAGGGTTTAGTGTTTTAGTCTTGATGCATCTGTATGCCAATTATATACTTTCAACATATTTGAGCGATCCTTGGCGGTTAGGGAGCGCCACTCCTTGGACTCAAAAGCCTGCTTGGCGGCATTAATGGCCCGCTGTGCATCCTCGACTGTCATATCGGGCACAAGGCCGATCACCTTTCCATTGGCGGGATTTTTCACCTCAAATGTTTGCCTGCTGCAGGAATCAATCCAATTGCCATTGACCAAAGCCTTGGTCTGCACCAGCGCCGAGAAACCGCGCATTTTGCTGACCTTCAATGTAGTAAGCCTTCGGAACATGGTTTTGCCTGCATTTGGCAACAAATCAATGTTAACATTATTTTTTTTTTGTTCGGCTTCTGACTGCAAGTGATTGCCGCTTATCAATTATCATTATCTCTCACCTTATATGAAAAAGATTGGGCTCACTCGTCTGATAGCAGCGCTTTTCTTCGCTTTTTCTATTTGTTTAGGCTTTTTGTCTATTTGATTGGTTTCAATTGATTTTGATTACAGCGAGTGGACACAGCTGAATGCAGAGATTGTTACGTCAACAAGTGCGCTACTTTTGCGCTCTATTTGCGCATGACGTCACAGCCTCAATTGCACACGAGTATAGTATGCGAAACCATATCTTGAACGGAAATTTAAAAAAAATAATAAAATTTTAAGCGAAACAAACTAAAAGCAATTTATACATTGTCACTATATAGGACAACTACAGCTTAATAAGACAACTCACATGACAGTTAGTATATTTATGATTTGTTTACACCTGTATAAATATATTTATTTGCATATATATATATCGCCTCTTACACCACAATTGCTGAATAGTGACGTCCCATTTGCACTCTCATTAAAGATTAATAGAGCCGCGTAATCTCTTATTATTTGGCTACATGAGAACAACTAAAAATATCGATATATCGACATACATTCAAAGAATTTAGTGTTATGTTAATTAAAGGGTTTTCTGCTACCTCTTGTGATGTAATGTTAACCGTAAACATGCCCTGCTAACCGATAAGTATTTTCGACTTTTCGTCTTACAGCACTCAGCTTGTGTCTGGCTCACGCTAACGCACTTTTAAATTTGAAAATCATAATATCGAAAAGAAAGTAGCATGCTGCCCATTTTAAGCCGTTGCAACAGAAACAACGCGTTGCTTATGTTGTTGCAGACAGCGCCACTTGTTTGTCCGATGCCGTTTGCCATGCGCGGTAGCAATGCACTGAAAACTTGATCAGCCATTCCTGCCAGCTCTTGGGTTTGTTTTTTTTTTGCTAACCTTTCTGTATGCCATTTACCTGTCGCTTTGCATGCGCCGCCGCCGCTGGACAAGTGCTCCATTTATTATGCACAGCTATGCCCATAGATTTCACATGTGCCGATGGCAGGTTCTGACTGGCCGCTGCCTCTTACCTACGCGTCGGCTACTGGTCATGCAGGCCTCAGCCGGGCACCCAATGCAATCTGTGCTGCAAATTTTTGTCAATAAATTTTGGCGGAGAATGCCAAAACAAGCTGGTCACACGGAGCATCATAACTGTTAAGATAAGATTGCCTAGATGCGATGCGATGCGAGGCCAAAATGAATTCAATTAGTTCTGATTTAAAGCTAATTGAAAATGCATCCAACTAAACGAAGAGCAATCGCCCCTGGGACTGGGCCTGTCGATAGGTGTGTAAGTTATTTGTCTTAAGTACTGCCAAGAGGCGTTGCATGCCACAGCAATTCATGTTCGCCTGACTTTTATGATTATGGCCAAAACGAACGAGATACTCTAGACTTGGCTAGTAGCGACTGCCGCCAAGCTAATGAAGTGCTCACACTCAGACATTTTGGGCTGGATTTTAATGTCTACTTAAATGCACAATTGTGACAAGTTTAATGCGCTGCACACAAATTTATGGGGTCGCACAGAACCAACAATGCCCCTACTCCAAAATAAAAAAAAAAAGAAGAATAATATAGAAGAAATAGGCAGAATACCTTTTGTATAGCTAATTGTAATACGAAATCATAACACGCCATAAAAACGAGACAAAAGCAAAAGAGATATGGGACCGGTTCCGAGACGCGTTCGGCTTGCAGGCCAAGCAGCTGGTCAATGGCAAACAATGCTCTAAGAAACTCTAACATGGAGTAGCAACAGCAGCAGATCAGCTATAAATCATGCTTGCAAACACGTTCTTTCCAAAGAGAGAGAGAGGGAGAGAGGGGAGAGAGACAGCGAGAGAGAAGAAAGAAAAAAACATCTGTTGTCTTAGACCGGCAGCTTTCTGAAAGGACCAAGTGGCAGCCAGGACTTGCGGCAAGCTTAGGGCGTCGAACTGGTTGCCACAGAGATAAATAGCGTATTGCGATCGTGTTTGCAGCAGCTGCTGCTCCTGCTCCGACTTAAGCGCCACACAAAATGGCCGCCAGGATAATAGCTTTGCCTCCTGCTGCTCCTGTTGCTGCCGCTTGGCTGACTCACCTTGGCACGTGGTGCCGCTGCATGACAGCTCCTGCAGCTGCTAAAAAAGAAAACAACACAGAAATGCCCTAGACGAAAAGTACTGACTAGGAGCTACCCTAGAGCCTAGAGCATACATTCGTGCTTCTGTGCACACACAAAATCAAATAGAAATTTCATTCTTGAATTACTTTCGTGTTTAATGTCCGATCGGAATTCAAGGCTTGGAGATATATGGCTTGTATATATTGAAAGAGTGAAAAATGCATACCATTTGTATAATATACAGAAACAGACTAGTTTCGTATATCTAGGTCTTATAGCACGAGATACTACTCAAAAGACTTTTGCGGAGAATCGATATCTTGATCGGTTTTAGCAAAATGAAAAAAGTTATCAATGCGTTTGCTCCTCTCTAAGTCGCCCTTAGGTCTTAAGGCCTCACTGATCGAATCGCCTGTTGATGCTGATCCAGCATTTATATATGCATGTCCCTCACAGGCCCAACGTCATCTTCTGCTCTTTTAGCTTGTTGCACTGCAACATACCCCTCTTCCATGACTGCAGGGTATGCTAATAATATACGTCAAGACGTTGTTGGCGGCAGCTGTACGCAATTTGGACTGTGCCCGGACTATCCCGTTGTTGACTTTGAGTCCTGCCAGCAGCAACACGTGTGCGTGTGTGTGTGGATCGCTGTGCTGGGCTTAATTATTATTTACCTTTGCCTCAAGGTAATGGCATTATTATAGCCAACTTGATTATTAATTCATAATCTGGATCCTCGCCCCTACGCTAGCCCATTGTTTGTGATCTACTTTCGTTAGACCGACATGTTCTGGCATGCAGCCGTCGCCCCTTTTCCATTGCCTGATTGTCCTTGAGCTTGGGCCGGGGCCAACCCTAAAGACGATGCGTTCTTGGAAACCGGGCAACCCCAATTGAAAAATAATATTTACGCACTCATACACACTCGATTCAATATATGAGTTTCCTTTCTGATTGTCATCTTCGCGGCAGCGAGTCCTTTTTTTGTTTTTGTTCTTGCTACGCATAATCTTTGGCATTGAAATCCAAAAAACCGTATTGCGCATTCCTTTCAACTGCCAAAGTCGAAATTTGGTACAATTATTGTGCCATGTTCCCATTGTTCGTTGTCCGTAACTCATCTTCAAACTGGGTTTCTGTTTACCGATTCGCTGTGGGGTTGGTTTTATGACCAAACAATTGACAAACACTGCGCAAAATTGGAAGTTGTATGCGATTTCCTGATATTTTGCATTTTATTTCAGCTAAGGAATCATAACCTAACTGTACAGACTCGCTAATCTATAGAAACGAAAAAGATTTGAATGGGTTTTCCAAAAAATAATCATCATTTGAGTGTAGTCCAGTAAGTTTTTTTAAGCTAAGCGCTCCCAAAAACCTTTTAAAACCAACATAACCTCAAAGTATTTTAGTATTCGCATTTTGGATGAATACAACATGGAAATCAAAACCAAAATTTGCCGTGTTAGCCAATTTAAAATATAATAAATACAATTTCCTCAAAAACCTATCCTAACCTCTAAGACTCTTATACGTATTTGACAATATTTTGATAATATTATATTCTATGTAAAAATAAACCTATTTTAGCTCAGTTTTCCCAATACGTACGCCACAGCCCTAACTGTGCATTGAGACCTCCCATCGAAAGCCCATTAAAAACTGTACCAACAAAAATAAATAAATAAAAAAAGAAAATCGTTCAAAAACGCGTAAAACTTGTTGAAAAGCAATCTGCAAACGGAGAGAATAACTACGCATTGGATTTGGTACTGATGCATAATTTATGCAACCCCAAGACTGTAAATGCTGCGCATTGGCACACTAGGACAACTCCTAATATAATGGGGTGGTTTTCGCCCTGGTGTGGGGATGGTCTTCGAAGGATGCCCCAAACGGGCTGCTACGCAATGTGGAACTGCGTCATGCAAACGGATTCTCACGCTTTTTGATTTGTTTGCCATTTTGTGCGCAGCTTCCTTTTGTGCCCCTACTCCTTGGGCTCATGCTCAGGCTCATGCTCATGCTCAGGCTCATTCTCATCCTCATTCTCGGGCCTCAATCGTGTCCTTGTCCTTGTCGTCTTTGATTTGGGTAGGCCTTCTTGCATTGCATTGCGCCTTTGTGTCTCGCGTGTTTCCTGAGACGAGGTAACAGCCCATTGCTCCATAATTATACACCTTTGTGTGTGTACGCGTGTGTGCGTGTGCGTGTGTGTGTACGTGTGCGTGTGTATTTGCCCTAGGCCAAAATGCATTCATATTTAAATTTGTATTCCCTTTGTTGGGAAAATGCAACAAACAACATTTTTTCATTAGTCTTGTGACATATCCGTTTAATTGTTGCAAATGCTTTTTTTTTTGCTTTTCTTATATTTAATTTTGTTCCTGCGGCAAGTTTATCGGGCCTTACCCTGACAGCTGCTGCCTGTATCTTATTTTTGCCAACTTTATGCGAATATCTTAACGCATAAACAGATCAAATTACGAGCACGCAGAACAAAAAAAACCGGAAGTTTTTAAATCAGAGTAAAACGAAAACAAAGGCCCCGCTTAATTTTTAGATGCTTTTTTATATTTACGCCCCATTTTATTTTATTTCTTTTTTTTTTGGTAGATTCTCATAAATATTGTTCGCATTGCCGCCAAAGGATGCTGGTTGAACTTGAAAAAAAAAGTGAAAAATAAAACAAAACGATCTCAATTTGCGCTTGATTTGCTTTCAGTTAAGTGTAAACACAATTTCAGTTACATTTTTGCACAGCGTTTTGTTTTTGTTGAGCAAACACGGGATCCGCAGTGCAAACAGTCAGAGATCTGCTGATGATCGCTGAGAGTTGATCGCGAAGAGATCTGTACAGATCTTCAGCCTGAAACGGTGTGGAAACTGCACACGGGTCAAGTTCATTGACGCCCAAAGAGCTGTTGATATAGTCCCATACATGCATAAGTTGTAACTGATCAATGATCATCTGAGGAGTTGATCTTGGTCAAACAGAATACACAAATCCAAGGGCTTGGGTTGCATTCTTGTTAAACTTTCTGTCAACATGAGTTTGAGAAAGGCAGACAAAATTCTGTCTTAAATAAAAATTAAATTTATACATACAATTAAAAAATAATAAATATTTAATTTAAGCAGGTTTGGTGTTTAAACTGATTAATTACAAATAAATCAATAATAATCAAATTAATAATTCTATTTAAAAGGTAATTATAACTAAAACAAATATCTAATTTAAGAAAGTTGAGTATTTAAACAGAATTATTCAAAATAAATCAATAATAATAAAATTAATAAAGTTGAGTAAAGTTGAGTATTTAAACAGAATTATTTAAAATAAATCAATAATAATAAAAAAAAAAATAATAATATATTAAGGATAATAATAATTAAAACAAGTAAGAGGTTCTAGTCGGGAGCTCCAGACCCTGAACCCTCTTCTTCCAACTTCAAATGCATATATATATATATATTCTATTTTAGAAACTATATGTCCAGTTTGGTGTCTCTAGCTCTTATTATTTACCAAAATCGCCCAAATAACAGGATATCGATATCTTGGATATCTTGCTTGGAAATGGAGTAAGTTATCGATTATCGGAAACAAACTCGATCTGCGCAGGTACTAGGAGCACCTACATCTAAAATTGCAAGTCTCTAGCTCTTATAGGTTCTGAGATCCTTGCGTTCATACATACGGACGGACAGACGGACGGACGGACGGACGGACGGACGGACGGACGGACGGACGGACGGACAGACAGACAGACGGACATGGCTAGATCGATTCGGCTATTGATGCTGATCAAGAATATATATACTTTATGGGGTCGGAGATGCTTCCTTCTGTCTGTTACATACATTTGGATTTCGCACAAATACAATATACCCATATACCCATTTTTAATGGGTTCAGGGTATAAAAATATCTAATTAAGGAAAGTTGGATATTTTAACTGAATTATTTCATATAAATCAATAGTAATAAAATAAACAATGACATATTAAGGGTAATAAATAATATCTAATTTTAGCAGATTGGGTATTTCATATCCTACATTTTTTAATACATTTTGTGCCCATTTATAGCTTAAACTCGCTCCAGCATTTTGTCTGTTAATCCAACTTTTCATAATTTTCAAATATTTATCAATTTATAATTGTTTAAAAAATTGTTTATATTCAAATCAGAACATTTCAAACCAAATGAAACTGAGCTTTTTAAGTCTATCGAAAATCGTTTGCCAACAGATCTATTATTTTTTATACCCTTGCAGAGGGTATTATAATATTTTCGTAAAATGTGCAACGCATAGAAGGAGACATCTCCGACCCCATAAAGTATATATATTCTTGATCAGCATCAACAGCCGATTCGATAGAGCCATGTCCGTCTGTCCGTCTGTCTGTTTCTATGCGAACTACTCTCTCAGTTTTAAAGCTATCTTAATGAAATTTTGCAGAAGTCCCTCTTTCTGTTGCACGCAGCATATATGTAAAAACCAGCTGGATCGGACCACTATATCATATAGGTGCCATAGGAACCTTTGCCTACGGGCAAAGCACTATAAGCATTATGAAAAGGTTGGGTCTGCAAGGGTATTAGATCTTCGGCGTGCCGAAGATAGCCTTTCTTTCTCGATTAAATTTCTGCTCGATTACTCCTGCAGCTCTTCAGTAGATCTTGAGCAGAGATTACGGCAATTCGCACCCGGAAAATGGCAAAGAAAATTTAAACAAATTTATTTTCCCGACAGCTGAATCAATCGATCTTGACAAACTTGTGCTCGGGGTAAATGAAATGTTAAATCCGCTTGCGCAAGATAGCATACAGCAGACAATGCCGAGGTACAGATACATTTTAGGCTATCTTATCTTCTTGGGCTGTTCTTTTGAATTGCTTGTTGTTTTCTCTTCTCTTTTCCTGGCTAAGCCGCAAACATTTTGCGCTGTAGATCAATCAAAGGCAGCCAGTGTACCATGCTGAACATAATAATAAATCAACGGAAATGTTTCTGTGCCATGTAAATGCAGGACTTTCGACCTACGTGGCATGTCCTGGCTGCAGCAGGATGCCCTTTGTGTGTGTGTGTGTGTGTGTGTGCGTCTGATCCTTTTGTGTTTGCCAAAATTGTTGTTTTTGCTGCGATTCGTTTCGTTTCGCTTGTTTGCATTTGCGAAATGCAAAATACTTAGCTGGACCAGCTGCAGGTCCATGGTCCAGACAACGAGTATTTGCTTTCAAAAAAGAATTGTGTGTGTGCGCGGCGATCTTCACTACGATATGCAAACATCTGCCAGACAGAGACAGAGAGCGAGAGAGAGAGAGAGAGAGAGAGAGAGATCTGCCGCAGGCATAGTGATCGCAACTGTACCCAAGCTCGGTTTACAGGTGGCAAATGCCATAGTCCACATAGTCGATCATCAGTCATCAATTTGATACGTGCCGCGGGGCATATCTACCGATCCAACGATCCAGCGATTCGCCGATCTGTCGATCGCGCCCAAAAAAAGGAAAAAAAACCATTGAAACTAATCAGTCAACACCTGTTATTTTGGACTATATTAGCTGTGCTACGTGCGCGTCCGCCATAACAGAAATTTATAACCCCAAAACGTTGCATGATCCATGTGCCATGTTCGCTGCGCCTGTCTGTGTGGTTTTTCCTAGTAAGATCGAAGAGTGAGAAGAAAAAAAGGATGTCTTCGTAAACCTGTTGGCTGCTAATGCGGCACATTAATTCAATAGGCCATGCAGACACGGCTAGCAAGATCGAGAGCAGCAGAACCAGAAAGGGGCAGGTAGCGCAACGTTCCTGACCGGGATTAGCATTAGAAAGAGCTGAAGAGAAAAAAAGATAAAGGATCAACGAGCCATACGTCTAAGTAGCCGGCTTATTGTAAGCCAGAGCAACGATCGAGTCCTGAGACTCCCTCAGAAAACCCTTGAAACTCATTCAGGCGGAAGTAACAGCTGCATCTTGTCTTGTAAATGCAGCCACAGTCTCCCAGACTTGGCAATTATGCGCAGCTGTAAGATCGAAGATCGACAAAGGATCGAAAGCTTCGCTCCCACACACACCAAAGGTACAAAGAAAAAAATGAAAATAAAAATAAAATTTACCAAAGCTTTGCAACAGCTTTCTGTGGTTAAGGTTTGTTTTTTTGGTGGTTTATTTTATTTATTTTTATTTTTTGTTTTTGGCTTCAGTGGTCAGCATCGTCGCACCTGTCGCACAATTTATTTTACGCCAAGAAGTGAAAAGCCCCAAAAGCAGTAACCACCAAAAGCAAAAGGAAAAAAGACAGTTGCTTGATGTGCAGCGCATATCCGTTTGTCTTTAGCTTCCTTTTCGTAATGACGACAAACCCAAAAAGAAGCAGCTGCCAGCCAGCAGCCAAAAAAAAGAGGAAAAGAAAGAAAGACAAGAGCAAGTATCTTTCGATTGCAGAAGACCCAATGCCCTGCGGATATGCTATAGTATATAAGCATTACGTGAGGTATAGAAATATGCCCAAGCTTAAGCAACTAAATAATTTATAAGCTGCCTTCCTATGTATATAAATAATATAGTAGCACGAATCCAATCAAATTTAACCTAAATAATTTTTTAGAGACTTTCCTATAATATTACACATATAAATATTATAGAACTATGGCGCCAATCAAATGTAACCAAAATAATTTATAAGCTACTTTCTTATAATATGTATAAAACATATAGCATTATGACTACAATGAAATTGAACGGTCTTTGAATACAAATAACTAGTATATAGGTTAAAACTTATATTCAAGTATTGAACATTTTAAATAAAATGTATATATAATAATATACTTATGTTAAAAATAACATGAAATAATTAACATCACTTTACAAGTTTTTCTAGTTTAAGCAAAATTTTTAAAAATTCTCAACTTCAACCTTGTGATAAGGCAGAGCACATAAAGTTAATATTCTTCAAGTTCCTTAAAGTATAATAATAATTAGTCCATGGTATACAGTAAAAGTTGCTTATGTTTCGATCATTCGATTATTCGATTAGGTATAGATCTGTCGAGCCTGTTCCAGATATGTATAAAAACGAAAAATTCAATTTCCGACGAATCGTTGTCATGAATGAGAATTCTAGCTATAGCAGGTTGATCCTGGTTCGCAAAAAAAAACTGTAATAAGAACAAAAAAAAAAAAAGAGACCACTTCAAGTAGGACACACAGAAGCACATGCTCAAAACAACCCATGCAGCTGATCAATATATATTTCCCTATAATGATCTATAATATTAATCTCAATAATGACTTCTATGCATTGCACATTTTATAAGAACATTATAATACCCTCTTGATAGAGCATGAGCGATGCAAAGAAACTTGGTCCTGATCGCCAGATATTAACAGACCCCCAGACAGTCGAACAGACACAGCTACAGACTTTGGTCTTGCTTTAGTCTTGGGCTTTCAGCGCGGATCTTTGCTTGTAATTTGCAATCGTTCACATGTTGTTCTTGTCTGATTTTATTTGCTTTGATATGCTTCTCGTTTTTTTATTTTTCTTTTCTTTTGGTGATCATAAAGTTGCCCTGCGATCACTTTAAGTAGCTCTTGCTTTTATAAAATTGCCGAAATTTACGCAAACTGTCTCAAAGTACTGAAAGAATACTTCCTTCTGTTCTCTGACTGTGAGAAACAAAAGATCCGCGAGATCGTTTCTGATTCACCCAACGGCTGTAGATCAATGTCACGTTTATGTTTTTGATACAAATTTATAACTTTATTAAAAATATGTATGTGTATAAAGGATGTTGACACGCTGAGTTATGCGTAGCCAGCGATCGCATCTTTTTCGCATTGATCAACAAGGCATCGAAGTACGCGGCCAATATAAATATCAATACTTGCAAGATCACTAAAAAATTGATTATCAAAATGTATTATTATGTTAATTATGCTAAGCTGGGGCTATTTCAAATTTTCAAAATATTCACAAATTTTATTATTATGTAAAATATTTAATTCTTTCACAAAAAAGGGTTGATATGGTCGAATGATAAAAAAAGCTCAACAAAAGCATTGCGCTTCATATATTCACTTATCGAGGATCACACCAGAGGATCATGAGAAACGAACATACATATATAAAATAGATTCAAAGCAAACGAAATCCTAACAGAAATAAAGCTCTACTCGTTTAACGAGGTTCACTGCTGAGGAAACTTTTGACAATTACAAAAATATTACATAAAATATTATATAATTTTTCGAAGTGAGTTCGAGAAATGCTAAAAGAAAACTCAGTATGGTCAAAGTGAGGATCACGGATCACTTTCGAAGATCATTCCAAGTTTATTGCTATATTATTGTATTATTTCGAAATAAATTCAGGAATAGAGTTCAGCACACTTTACTTTCGTGGATCAGAACTTTCTAGAAAAGTGCCAAGGGTCACATGCATAGATCTTTATGATCGAAGGTTCGGGTAGATTTCCTTTCTCGTAATAGTTCAGGTATTCGATCAATATACAGCTAAAGTAAAACATTAGCTATTCATGAAATGAATATCAGTTCTAACGAAAAGTTCTAGTTACAGATAAATATGCTTCTCCGTAAGTAAGTATGAGCCAAGTTCAATTTTTACGCCATTCTCAATTGGAGGATCACCTTCAAGGCTCGAGAATTTGCGAACACCTTTGACAAATTTCAATTCCTACCTATAATTAATTATGTTTATAGCCTTTCCAGATAGTTAACTAGCATAACTTTCGGGGGCAGTCACAAAGTGAGTGATGGGTTAGCGTTCTCCAGACTCAAGCCGAGAATACCCTGTTCGACACGAAATAAATTGCTTGTTAAACATAAACAAATTGCAAACAATTAATAAAGCATTTCGGTTGTGTGTACTTTTTGAATGTTCATCATGTGGCATGTAATGGACCATTTGATGGTTTAGAGGGCAGTTATATGGGGTGACTTGTAAACTACATTGTAACATGCAACCCAACACGCTAACCCAAACCCAAACCGAAACCCTTGCCCATAGCGTAGCCCATCAACCGAATGCCGCCGCTTCGAAGGTGTGAAGACAGTTGGCAGATTAGACAATTTGCCATGGTTCGTTAGGAGTTCTGCCGGGTCCAATGGCATATGGAAAATCAAAACATAATTTCCAACGCCTCAATGAATTTTGTTCCTTCCTTTTTTTTGCGACAGGCAAGGGAAACCTTGGATCTTGGGCTCATAACTATTACCGGTTTTTCAAAGACGACGCAAACTAGTTTCGCGATTGAGTAGAGAGATCTTTGCGTGTGCGATTGTGTGTGTGTGTGTGTGTGTTGTGCTTTCTTTGAGCGAGACAATGTGGTTCATTAGAATTGCACACATTCAGTGAAAGAAAGAAAACAAGAATATTCTAAATAAAAATCAGTCAAGTCTAAAACCTTTTACGAAATGTTTATGTTGAGAACTTATTTTCAAATTCCGAAATTTCTAAATACGAAGTGCCTCAGAAATTATGTTCTTTCATTGATAACGTTTTATTCTTATTTTAAGTATGTAAATTCTTATAAGTAAAAGATGTAAAAGATATAAGTATTTAACACTTGATTCAAGACATGCTCAAAATAAAAGTTTGTTGTTTGAGCAAAGATTTTCATAAACTGACAACAGACTTCATCTAATTTTGAGCCCGTATTTCTGGGTTTTTCCGAAACTGAGAACAAAATTCTTATTTTAATACGGGAATTCTGAGTTTTTCTTAAACTGAGAACAAGTTTCTTATTTTAAGCCTGAATTTGTATAGAATTTGTATACTTTAAGAAAGTTTACCACTTCTTTCAAGCAAAAAAATTATTTTTATAGAAAATAGAATAAGATAAAATATATTTGAGTTTCTCGGGTTTTGCCTGAAGGCTGAGCAGGATCTGCAGGACCCGATAAGAGAGCCAGTTGTACAGCTGCCTCTGGCAAATGCTGAGCTTTGCGGCGTGGCACAAATCAATTGGCATTACGTGTTGCGACTGTGGCAGCTGTTATCCTGGCAAGCGGCGCATCCTTTTGTAATTAACAACAAGGCCTCGCAGGAGCAGAAGTGGACCGAAAAAGGTAAGGAGGAAGGAGGCGGAAGGGGGAACCGGCGGCTTGCCCGCAGGCACGGGTTAAACTCATTAAAGCCAACGCCGGCTGCGCAGTACAGTTCTGCCCAAGCGGCTGGCTCAGTCGTTCAGTCAGTCTGTCAATTTGTCCGTCATTCATGCGAGCTGCAGCAACTGTTTGTCGGCCTCTTGGCCATCACCTGCCTGCTCTTAGCCATGTGCCTGGCCCCTGTGCGTCTGTGTGTGTGCATGTGTGTCTGTTAATGTGTTTAATGATGCCTGTGCCATTCGCGCAGTTATGCTAAATTGCTGCTGCGGCTACGGCTGCAACTGCTGCGACTGCGACTGTTGCCGCAGCTCCCCCTCTGTGGCAGCCCCAAGCAAGCGACCACAAGCGACGGCACATGTCGCCGTCTCGTGCGACGCGTCATCGATCGATGTCCTGCAAGATGCGGGTCTCCGATCTTCTCTCTAGCCACGCGCCTATACAAAAACTCTTGAATACTTGCAAAACTTTCCTCATGATTTTTGTTTTATTTTTTGCCTTTATCTTCCATCGTGGCACCCTAACCACATCAAGCTGCAACTGCACCTGCCAACAAAATGTGGCCAAATGTGGGCTGCCCTAATGGAGTTGTCTCTGCAAGATTCGGGTATTCGGCGATTCGAGTTTTTTTCGCTTCCTATTTTTTGTGGCTCTTAACTTCACAAGTTGCGAACTGTTTCTGCTGCAGGGCGCAGCACATTAATTACGAAAATCCTTGGCTAATTATTTTCATATTTTATTTAACGTCTAAAATAAAATAATATATATGTTTTGGTATATGGCAACGCCTTGCAGTCTGTTTAAAGGGGCAGATCTTTGGGCATTCATTAGGCATGAATCTTTTGTATCCCAGTTATTATGATAAAGCTACAAAATTTAGCTATACAGTGAAAACTCTTTTTACTAGTTTTCGAAAGTTGCCTGAAAGCTCGTTTTCAATGTAAAATTAACAGGAATTGGACGAAATATGATTGAGACTAAAAAAATATAAATATACATAAAAGGCAACTTTCTTTTAACCTTACTCTATGTTTCACTGAATTTCATTTTTAAAAGTATTACCTAGAAATTTCTAGGATAGTTTGCATTATATTTAAAAAAAAAATTGAATTGCTTAAAGTTTTGTATGTATAGTGTCTATTAAAAAAAACGTTGCTATATCATTTTTTTATTATATAAAACTATGGAGAGAAAAAACCCCACAAAAGTATTCTTATCTCAAGGACATCCATAACATTGTATACGAAAAACAAAAATCCAGCAGGGCATATGCACTTCGGCGCATGCACATACAAAAACCCTAACGCGAGATCGATGAGCTCCTCTTTGTAGTTTGCAGCAGCGCTGCCTTTTGTCGCTGCTGCTAAGGCAAAGCAACAAAAAACGTCCGTTATTATGCTTTGTAGTAGAGATGCGCTCGGGCCAAAACACGAAGCGGTTCTTCTCCTCAGCAAGAGACATTTCGTGCTCGTGCAAATTCGTGCCTGGAAATATCGACCAGCGCACATCGCTGCTTTTGTGTTTGCCTGGCAGGCTGGCTGCCTGCATCGCTGTTACCTTCTCGAAGCAACAACAGGAGTTCTTCTTCTTCTTGGTTTGTGTGGCTGACGCTTACGAGCGACGTTGTCGCTGAAGTAGGAATCAATTGCGCGCGCACCATCGGCGAGGAAGGTTGTAGCATGCGAACTCTCTCTGTTCAAGAAGTTCTTTTAGCCAACGCGAACTTTGCCGTTGAAATGATCTCTCGTGGGCTCGTTAAAGTTTGTTGGTGTCTGTGTCTCTGTGTTGTGTTTTTATTTGTTAACTGCAAAAGCGTTACCTAAAGACGAAAGACAAAGTGCCGAACGTAACGAACAGAAACTAATTGTGTGTGTTAAGTGCAAAGAGACATGCAGAAAATATGCCAAAAACAACTATTCGACTGCTGCTGTCGCCGCTGCCGTTGTAAAGTTTGAAACCAAAATGCTACGCAGATGCAGTCTTGGTGGGTGCGGCAGTGGCTGATCTTGAACTCGCGTTGAGGCCGAGGCCAAGCTCTACAACGTGGATCTAACGGTGCAGCAAGTGCAGCGGCAGCAGCATCAGCACGACAAGGAAAGAGTCAGCGCAGCAGCCATTGCATTTCTTTTGATTGCTTGTGTATCATCTTCGGGGATCTGGCAACCGCCTGCGCCTGCGCCCACTCGTCCGGTAAAATTTTCGTCGCCGAAATGGTTTTCTTAGCGCACAACTGTTTTTTTTTTCGGCGATGAGGAACAAGATGGCAGACGAAGTCTATGCACTCAAAAGGTAATCTTATGCTAGAGTTATAAAACTGCCGTTAGTTTTTATGTTTAACCGTTTGGCGTTTGGGTGCAGCAGCGCAGCAGAAGCAGCAGAGCTGCTCTCTCAACTTTTTACAGCCTGTACAAAGTCCAAATTCCGTATTTATGTCCTACCATCAAGTAACTGACGCTTGCAGTTTGACCGTCATACAAACACATCCAGCTTTGCATTGCGGCCTATGACGCAATAAATTAAACGACAACCGAAGTTTACAGCGAGTGGAGAGGGGAAGACTCATACCCTTTGACGAAACTTTAACGACGCAAAAGATTATATCGGTGGTGGTAGCTTTCGCTTACATGCTGTCGCGCAACAAACAGTACAAAGAAGTAGTTCATTGTGCTTAAGTATTTTGTGCGTTTTGACTCATCCTGTTACAATGCAGAGACGCCCCCAATGGTATAGCGCGCCAAGTAACGGACCCGGCACAGAAGCAGAGCAGCAAAAAGGGCAGCCCGAAAGCGCAAGAGAGCGGGAGAGCGAGCATCACGTGTCGCTCAAGTTTTTTGCAGTTTGCTTTGTGCCGCGTATCTGCTCCCCATGTCAGCGCCTTCATTATTATAATTTTTAGTGCTTATGCATAAATCAAAATATGTACGATTGTATGTATGTGCGCGCATATGCATGTATGTATATGCATACTTAATTTTTTGTTTTTTTTTTTTTAATACGTACCAAAAAAAAAACACCTTTCCCTGGCCGCCTGCACTAATTTTGCAAAATGTTGCCGCTGATCCTTTTTTATGTGTTGCGCGCATTTCCGTTACTGTTTTTTCTTCTTCCATCCCCCTTTGCTTTTGTGCCAAATCATTGGCATATAACATAAAACATAAAACTTGAAATGTCTGTGGTTTGCATACAAATTCATTAGTGCCGGCCTGCGAATGATGATTGCGGACGGCGTCTGCCCCGCTGCCTACTTCACCTCCCACACACAGACACACACACACGAAGCATCCATGGCACCTTTGTTTCTTCTGTTTTGGGGTTTGCATTTTCTGAGAATTCTGCAGCGCACCTTTCCTACGGGGCGCTCGGCAGCGCAGGAACTCACACGGCGTTGCCATGCTGTTTATTATTTTTTCATTGGAATTGCCTTTGTGCTTTCCTTGTACATCTTCGAAAACTGCTTTAATTACATAATGGCTGTATTAACAGTTAAATAGATTAATACGTATATATCTACATCAAGCTCTTTTTTAGGAAGTTTTGGAATTTCTTCCGATCAAACTCCCAGAGCCTAGCTATAAAAGAAGAAATCTCTTTTATTTTTAATTATAGTTTTGTATATCATATATGTATATTCTTTTTGTCGCATGTTTCTTATCGCGAATCCATCTTCATCTCTATGAGACACTCTACACGATACAGATCATTGCTTATAGACCCCCCCCCCCCCCCCCCCCCGACTCCCTGTCGCACATAAATTAAGCGCAAACTCAACACTTTTAGCTACGCGACGAACAAAGAATTTATGAAGTTAAAATAATTTATTTTTTGTGCTGCCCTTTTTTCCGCTCACTGTGTAACCAAAAATGTGACCCAAAACTCGTTCTGCACGACAATTTGGCCACTAATTTTGGAGCAGCATCCCAAATACACTTGGTCGGTACAATTTTATTGATCTTCAGCGCAAAAATATAAAATTGTTTCATGGTCGTCGTCGTCGTCGTCGTCGTCGTTGTCGACGCCGGTAACGAAATCGAAAACGAAACACAAAACTTGGAATCGAATTCAAAACGCAAAGTCCAAGAGATTCCAGGATCACAGAGGAGGACAGCAGACTGGGTCTGGAACTTGGAAGCTGGGCAGACGTCGCGACGATAACAACAACAACAAATAGGCTGGCTTAGGAGCCACTGTCCGGTGCCCAGTAAAGCAGCTGCTGTCGCAAAACTAAAAAAGGGCAGCCGAAAAATATTTTTATCTTGATATTTTTTGTTTGTTGTTTTTTGTGCCCGACTCCGTTCTAAATACGCCAAGCGCTGCTAGCGGGGCATAAATATATGTCTTTAGCGTGGCATGTCTGGTTGCGTTTTCGAAGGTTGGTAAATGGGCCAGTAAAGCTTGGAGTTGAGGAGTTGGGGGCGATCGCCGAGTGCCGGCCGTCTGCCAAAATTCATGGAATTAGTTAACGATTAATGATTGGATATTGATTTCGGTTCTGTGTGCTCTCTCAAGGCTCAAGATATGCGTTGGAGTATTGGAGCTGAGGCTATGATATACATCTATGGATATATGCATGCAGAAGGTTCTGGGAAATTGGAACTACTATAGTTTGTCCCCTCTTTTATATATTCTTGTAAATCAGAATTAACTGGAAGCAAAGGGTTCTATCAACTGTATAGGAGATATATATGCATGACCGAAGATCTCTTACTTTCTACGACTCATTAAATATAATCGTAAAGCTACCTAAAATTTAAGTGTTCCCTCAATTTCTTTCGACATCTTTCTCCATTCCTTAAATGAGGCGTCATTTTATTGGCATAACGAACTTTCTTTCTTCTTTTCCTTAACTGCTTTAGCTTTACGATCCCGACATAAAAAAAAAAAAGAAAAAAACAAAACACATCCGAAATTAGAGAGGGACACGAAATAACAACCAGCAGAAGTGCGAATGAAATGAAATGTATATTTTGCCCAGGTAGTATTTTTTCTCGTAACACTCTTTTCATTTATTTTTTTGTTTTTGCTTCTCGGTTCCTATGAAACTTAGTTTGTGTGCTTGCTCCTTGGCTCCATGTCAAATTGGCGCTATCGAATAGCAACACACACACACACACGCACGCACACACACACAGATCCGAATGCCCGATATAACTATGGGAAGCCTTTTCTTAATAAGCGTTCACGAAATTTCTGCTTAGCTCTTTGAAAATTTGTAGTTCGCCTGCGCGAAATTCAAGGCATAAATTCTTGAAGATCTTTGCCAAAACTTTGCTTGGACGAGATTTACACACACACACAGGCACACAAACAAAACACAGCATAATTGGTACACATTTAACGCCACGTTGCGCAGCATCCGAGAATCTCGTTGGACAGTAAATCTCGCATCTGAAATGTGTGTGAGAATTTTGTGAAATGTGAGCTCAAGAGTTCCAAGTCTCACGGATTATAACTGGGCGCAAATTTGGCCGCTAATGATTTGCTTGCTGACTTGGCAACAAGCAGCGAGTGTGAGTGTGTGTGTGTGTGCGAGTATGTGTGTGTGTGCCGAGGCCTATTAATTGCATTTTAAGCCAGGCTGCTTGACTCTTCCAACGCCTCAGCCACTCGCAGCAGGCTCTAGTAATTGAGTTGTTAGGCTTTCGGTTGTGTTGTCCCCCTCAGTATCCCCAAATAGTCCGCTCGCTCTTCTGGCCGACAGTTGAGCTATGTGCGGAATTTTAGTTTTATTGCTAACGAGATGATCATTTTGTTTAGGATTTCAAAGGAGATAGCTTTTAATTTAAACTGATCGTAAAATTAACTTGTTTAGCATAGCTTAAATGAATGTTGGAAAAGCGTTACCCGTTGCTCAATTATTGGACTTAGATCCAAGTTCAAGTCCTTGAAATGTGATAGAAGTCCAATTCCTATTAATGATATTGGCATGGTATGGATTTTGCCTTTTCTGATCTTGGCATAATTTCCTATAGCTAAGAACGCATTGAACTCGCGACGCTAGTTTCGTAAAGTTCCAATTGTCGAGTGCATACTCTATTGGAATAAACGTTTATAAAGGCATATAGATTGAGTATGGGTGCGATAAAACAAAAACAGAAATATTTTTGCTCAGAGTTATTTTTTTGCAAGTTGAGATTACGAAAACGCTTTCAACGAAGTTTTACTTTTATAAAGATTTATTTGAAATAAACTTAAAAATAGCAGCGGAAAAACTGAGAGAACCGAACCAAGAAGAAAATTAAAATAACGATTTCCAAGTTGGTTCAACATGTTCTTAAAGGAAGGATTAAACCAGTTGTAATGCAATTTCATCTTCAGCTTTAGTATGTCTTACATCACATATTATTTCATCCAGTTTCCCACAACCTACACACCAGATACCATATGAGTGCCTCAAACATACCAATTTTGTAGCTCGATTTGACTGCAAGCCAATAAAACGGACTGCACTTGATGGCTGGTCATTTGCAGTGCTTGCCAAACTGTAGTGCAGCTCCAACTGTAATGCTAAGACACAGCCACAGATATACATTCGTACACATATATAGACAATGAACGTATATTATGCCATAACAATATCAAGTAAATGACTAGGCAACTATCTAGTGATTGTGAGTATGCATGTGTGTGTGTGAGTGCGAGTGTGTTAGCAAGAACACCAATATACACAATATATGCGAATGTGGGCAATGGTTTTGTGCGCATTGCCAGTTGCCGCCCGTTGCTGTTGCCAGTTGTTGCAGCAACCAGGAGAGACATGCCCACTTATTTGCGCCAACTAATATTAAAACACCGTTATGCATATCAGCAGCCGCACAATTCACATGGCCGCCTATTTTGGCTCTCAGAACTGGCCAACTTGCTGCGGACTCTAGCGATTGGCATGTCTTGGCCATGGCCATAACCCTTTAATTATGGCAACAGCCACAGCAGCAGCAGCGGCCACAGCAACGAGTGCAACCAACGTCAACGCCTTTCCAAATGGCACTCGCCCAAAGTTGGACACTGGACGCGAACTCGGACGCCAGGCACTGGACTTTCTAAAAGCCATATCAAAATGGCCCAGACTCGTGTGAGAGCCAGAACAAAAGTGGCAACCGAAGCGACAACAACAAAAAATAGTAAAACAATAGTGCTCCAGTCGAAAGTCTCCGACTAGGAGTTATCCTTTACCCAGCCACGAGCTGATACGATGTGGTATCCAAATCCAAATAGGGCTGTTAATACTTCGATTTTGTGGGGCACAGATTGAGGCATTCAACAAGTTTATTATTTTCCATTAATGCTGGAAATAGGAGAAAAGCTTTTTGATAATATTGATCAATTCATTTAATCTGTGATTAGATTGACACACCTGTTAATGCTGGTTGAAGATGTGAATATACCCCGTTAACGGGTTCATGTGTATGGGGTATAGGAAGAGTACGAACACAGAGTTCTTAATTGCATTTCGATTACGTTGGCTTAGATCCGAATTTGCAACCAAATCAAAGTGCGAGCCACAGCCTGGCAACACGGTCGCAGAGAAAGCATCTCGGCAACAAAGTAAATGTTGCACTGGGAACAGGCCCACAGCAAATGGCAACAGGCAACAGACAACAGGAGGAGGCTGGCACTGCCACACCAAATAGACAACAGATGAGACAGCTCTGGCACTGCCAGAGCCCAGGGCTAGGCCTGAGCTCTAGCGAAACGCCTTTTGCAGACAACAGAAACTGGTTTCTGCTGGCAAGGCTAAAAATTGTAACAGGCCGCAGAACCTTTCTAAGCCACGTTGCGAGGCTGTCCTAGGCATTGGCATTGGTATGGGCCATTCAATACAGTTATTTTTTGTGCCCGCAACAACAAGGGGCAACTGTTTTTGGCTAGCAGCCATTAACGTTTGTGCCCCCTTCCGTCTGGGCCCTGTCAATGCATTAGGAGCTGCTCCTCTTGGAGTCATTAAATATGATTCCGCTCAAACTAGAACAGGCCAACACATAGCATCGACCATCAACAGACAACAGACAAAAGGCCGTACGCAATCATAAACGTGAAAGGAGCTGGCCAAAGACTTGCAGCAACAACGCACTTTGTATACACTTACAATTGCAAAATACGTTTTGTTGCCTTTGCTTTTTATGATTCGCTTTACGATTGTATTTCTACTAATTAATCCCCCCCTCCACCTATCCACACTCAATTTAGTTTACAGCCAATACACTAAATGCTCAAAATGCTTATGAGCCATAAAATGGACAACGAATTTAGCACAAAGATGCGACAAGTGAAAATTCAGCACAGAGAGTTTATAATTTTATGGCATAATCTACGGATAAGCCACAGCAGCAAAGCCCTATTACGTGTAGGAATCTACATTTGAGTCAATCCATAGTTACAGATAGTTTGGATACATTGGCTTATCAAGAAAATTCCTATGCTTGGAATATTTACAAACAAATCCCAAAGGCAACATCAATAAGTTCATTATAAATGTGTTTTTAAAGCATTGTTCATAAAGCTGATAGCAGCAAAAAAGCAAAGTTTCTTATTGGCTGGCGTTAAATCTAGAAATATATGCATATCACAACCATAGTTAAGTAGATATACTTTATCAGAAAACATGAAAAAAACTGTGAAATTATTCGATACCTATTTGAAACTATATATTAACGATCTACCCATAACCCAACGTCAATCACATATCTAATTAATTTAGCTAGTTATATATCTTACTTATCTTAATTATTAACTTTGAATGTTAATTTTGACCTATATAACCATGTATCCATGTGCTCTATAGTTATTTTTTTAATGCTTTGCAAACATTTAATAAGCAATTGTTACGCTATGATATAATCACATAGCATATATACTATTATGTTTATTCGTCTTCAAAATCAAGTTCTCTTCATTCTGCCCCCGACTAATAATACTTATAATAACAAGCTAACGCAGTCTTCTTGTATATATTTACAAGCTGCGTATCTCCATCAGCCCGGTTTGGCATACTCTTCATATTGCCTGGGCAACATAATCGAGACTAGTTGGCAGCACTGACCGATCTGTTGATGCCAAAAGCAATTCACACGCCGCACCCGCGTCCTCCTCTGCTACAGCTCTCCCCTATTCCACGTCTTAGGCTGAAGTGTTGGCTGCGTTCATGCGCCCGTTGGTTTAGCCAAGGTGGACCCTGCCTGTCAGTGTTGCCCACTTTGAGGAGCAAACAAAAACTAGTTCGACAATAAAAAAGGCTAAAATTAAATCTAAAGAGAGTTTGATATAAATAAATAACTTAATTAATTGAAAAACGATCCTAGAAATTAGTCAAGTGCGCTTTGAATAAAAGCCAGAATTCCCGCTGCAGAACTTTTCGCGTTATTGCTGCACTTTTAAATTAGAGCCAGATTTTCCGCAAACGAGAGAAGGAACTGGCTGTTCGTTGTTTGCCTGTTGCTGCCCCATGTTGAATGTGTTGCATGTTGGCCTGGCTCGCGGGCCTCAGCCTAGTCTGTTGTTTCAGTCTTGTCAGCTGTTTGCATAAACAAATATTATTACATGATATACTTCACGTTGCTGGCTTTTCATTGAATTATTAGTTATTTCAAATTTATGTGGCGTTCAGTTCTTTTTTTTAGTGCCCCTCTCCTTTTCCTTATTGCTTTTTATCGCCCGTCTATTTGCGTTTCCGCTTTGGTCGTTCTGGGCCGGGTGCTTTACAATTCCTCAATGGAGCAGCCGAGTCTTGAGCACGAATTCGGGCAGCCCGAGTCTTGAAGCTGTTGTTGTTGGCTGGCCGGGTTTGTTGGGGGCGTATTTGCCTAAGAAAAATAAATAAATATGAATTTATTGCAGCGCTCGTTCATTTTTTCGTCTTCGCTGGGGTTTAATTTCCTAATTGTGTGTGTGGGTGAGTGTGTGCGAGTGTGTGTGTCATTAAATCTAAAGCTAATGCTCGCTGCGATCATATAAACAAATATGCCCGAACCAGCTCTGTGCTCCCCCATTTTTTATATGCCAAAGATAGGCGATACGCTGCGAGCCACAAAAACGAGAAAAGAAGGAAAAAAATTGTCGCAGCCCCAAGACTCAAGTCGCCACATAAATATGTACTATATACATATATATATATATATATATGTATATACCATATATACATATTTGTAAGTGCTCTGAAAACTTTGATTTTTTCTGCTGCTGTGGCAATTTCTTTCAGCCCAGCAGCTCAGCAGCTCTCAGCTCTCACATAATTCATATTTGCCAGCTTTGCCTTTGCTTCCTCCAGAGATTCTACGAATTTTGTCACGCTTTGGATTTCAAAATTTGTTGATGTTAGGCAACAGCAGCACATAATACATAAGCATAAAAGTCTAGTATATGGTGTATTTATGTATATAGCATCTTATGTATCTGAAATTCCTTGAGGCGTAAGTAAATGGCATTTAACGCTTGATTTGCAGCGTTTAATTTTACCTGCTAGGCAAAGGTACTTTAGTTTCGCCAGCCTCACGAAGAGCCCTGCTCAGAGCCTTAGCGATTCATTGTTCTCTCGCCCGCACAAAGATGTTCAAAAAAAAATAATAAAGGACGGGGAGAGTTCAGCGTTCAAGTAGTTCGGACGGAAATTTAATATGAAATGATTTTTTTGTATATTATTTTCTTGTATGTTTTTGAAATATGAGATTTTTAGGCACTGATCTGTTTTTCTACCTGTTTTTATTTTATACCCGTTTTTTTTTTTTTTTTTTTTTTTTGTGGGAGCAAACAATTATTTTGTAATTCGGTTTATTTGGGCACTTGTGAAATTCTATACACAAAAAATAAGCAGATCGACAATATGGCTTTATCACAAATTGCTTGCAGGACGGGAAGGTGTCAACGTTTTGCGTTATGAATTAAACATTGCACTTGTCCCGGCCTATGCGCGGTTTGTGCCACAACATCGATTGAATCTAAAAATATATGAATAACTAGACATCTCTCTTAAGCTTAAATATAAAAAAAATAACCTAGTATGTTAAGTTATATTAATCGTAAGAAATATTTACAATATTTAAATCAAGCATTTTATGTTAAAAATTCAACAATCGAATCTCATTTTGAATTTTATCCATCGTTACAGCCTTTATAATTGTCAACTTGGTACAGTTGCGTTTCAAGCATGGACAACCGGGTGAGTTTTTAATAGTGGACGTTGGAATATAACAACATTAAAAATATCGTTAAAATTAATTTTAGTTTTTTGTTCATTTATTTGCGAGTGATCACTGTTATCATTCAAAATATTTATATTTATATTTATATTTATTGCCTTTATTGATTTCAAGAGCTTAAAATAATATTTGAACTTTTAACAAAATATTATAGGCAAGATAGTACATATTTAAATATTCGTAAGCATTGAAAAACTAGTGCGTTGGTTTGCATAAAGTAAATTTAAGCAGAATGTCAAATATATTTATTTAAAATATCAATTCGAAGTAAAGTCGCCAATGTGTACACCAAATTTAAAAATAGCGCGCTCTCGATCAGCTGCTGTTAGTATTTAATTTTGGTATTTTTACGCTATTTGTTCTATGCCACGCGTTTGGTGCATTTTGTGATGGTATCGGCGTCGGCGTCGTCGTCGTCGTCGACGTCGTTGTTAGTGGAAGAGTAAAAAAAAAAACAACAAGCCGAGCAATCGCTTGCCCGCCTGTTGTGTGTGCCTTCGTTATTTTTATTATTGTTGGTGCTGTGTGTTAAATATAAAAACAAATCGAATTAAAAGTAAAATATATATTTCGCGTGCAAATCGAAAGTAAGTTTTGCGCGAGCGAAAAAAACGAATTGTAAACATATTTATGTACATATACATACAAACATAATGTGATGTACCCCGCGCAGCGCCTAAATATTTTTTATTTATAAATTTTTTTCATTTTTTTTTTTTTTACTTTGCCTATGCTTGCGCTGTTTTTGTTTTTGCTGGCGCGTCGTAGCAGGCAGCGTATAAACCATTTCGAGTAAATATTCCAACAATTTACTGTTTATATTTTTTTTAAATTTATACAAATAAAATTAAATATGAATACGAATTTAATCGAACTCAAAACCATAATACAGCCCGAACTGAGCATTCTGAAAATGGAACGTGCCTCGTCGCCGCTGCTGCAGGCGAACCTCTCGCTGCCCGTACACCAGCCGAAGGGCCGGGGCCGTCCGCGCGCATCTTACGCCCAAACCGGTGAATTCGATTTGGGTCTAATACGTGAATTTCGCTCACGGCCAGCGTTGTATGATCGGTCGAATAAGCGCTTCAAGGATAAAATACACGTTGCCCAGCTCTGGATGCAAATCTCACACAAGTTGGGCTATGACGGTAAGTGTGTATATAATAAGAGTCAAATAGCTGAAAAAGTCTACTAATTATTATTACTATCATATTTCTAATGGCCGCCCCGCACAGTTTCTATATTGCGTGAACGCATGATCACGCTGCGTAATCGCTATAATATCGAAAAGCGTCGAGTGGAAAACAATTCGCTGTCGATATCGGGCAGCCAGTGGCCATTGTTCGAGAATCTTAGTTTTCTCTCGGAGCACATACGCAGCAGACGTTCATACAAGACGCAGTGTAAATCTCTGGACGAAGAGGATGACGAGGAGCCATTCGATGTGGATGATGGGAATAGCGAAAGCAATGGACCAGCCAAGGGTATTAAGCACGAGCTGGAGCCGGATTATGAGGATGGCGAGGATTTTGACTGTGATGGCGGGCCGCTGCCCGTGACCACTATGCTCAGGTGAGTGCAGTTCATAGCTATGGGTATAAAGCTAATATACAAGTCTATTGCAGCATACCACACAGCACACCCACGAATGTCAACAATGCGATAAGCGCTAGCAGCAACAACATCAACAACAGCAGCAGCAACAACATCAGCAATAACAATAGCAATAACAACATGCTTAATGGAAAAGCAGCGCTTCCAATGGCAAACTGTCGACAGCCGGAGCTGCTGCTTCGCGTGGCCAAACCGAAACGTGCACCACAGGCACAGGAAGAGGAGCCGCCGGCTGCCAAGCGACGTCCAGAAGGCCATTCTGCAGCAGCACCGGCGACATCAGCATCAGCAACAACAACAAACACGACAATAACAGCAATAACCACATATCCAAAGTTTCGCGCCTTTGGCGAATTTGTATCGCATTCGCTGAACGAGCTGCCACATGCGATGTCCATGCGCCTGGTCGAGAAGTTTACGCGCGAACTGGTCCAAGCGACCATCGCGAATGAGCATAGTCAAACGCAGAAACGCGAATCGATGGAGCCAAGCAGCATGGATGAAATGGATGATTAAACGAATGAGTTAGGCAGTTAAGATCAAACGAAACAAAACAACAAATTATAATTTAAACTAATTTTTTACTTAGACGCTTTTCAGCATCTAATTTTAGTACATATTTATGTATATTGTATATGCCAAATTGAATAAAAAAAAACAACGATTAACATTTTCTTTGGGGCGTGTTAACAATTAGGTGTCTATGATATTTGTTGAGTGCCAAAGCGACGCAGGCAATTGCAACTGCAACATGCGGCAAGTGTCTGTGCCACAGGCACATTTTTTGTATTTGATTATTAATGCCTCTATATTTTAATTAAATTATAGCTACGCAATAGGCTGTTGTAATCACAGTGTTTAAGCCAAGCTAGAAAAGCCGACGACTCGCTTGGCTTATTGATA
This sequence comes from Drosophila novamexicana, assembly GCF_003285875.2. NCBI lineage: Eukaryota > Metazoa > Arthropoda > Insecta > Diptera > Drosophilidae > Drosophila > Drosophila novamexicana. The sequence goes on along the minus strand of NW_020824821.1, from coordinate 2,978,764 downwards.
TTGTTATAGGCATTTGTGTGCGTGTGTGCTAAGTGGTGTGCAACATTAAAACGTCACCTGATGTAGGTCGTGCCTGGTGCTTATTTGTTGTTATGCGAAAATCCAAATTGCACTAGTCCCGGCCTGCAGTGAGTGTCGCAGCCAACGTTCCTTGTTTATCACGGGTCGGTGAGCCAAAATGTGGTGGCATGCCTCCGTCACTGTGTGGCAGAGCAGTCGCTTCTCTGCCTGCTGTGAAGCCCTGTAATTATATAATTTAATCAAATTACTTGCATATGTTGCCAAAAAAAAAAAAAAAAAAAAAAAAAAACAAAGCAAAAAAAGAAAGAAATGAGAGAAGAGTAAAAACGAGCATCGACCGCAACGTTAGGTGCCGCATTTTGACAGTGAAATGTGATTATGTGTGTGCCGTGTGCGTGGCCAAAAGAAAGATATTTGCGTATTTTGGCGTTCATCATCATTATTCTTCAAACTGCGCTCGGCAGCTTAAACATTTTTGTACGCGCACTTAAACTTGACAGCGGTTTGACAGTTGCAAATTACGCCAACTGCAGCAACGGCCGCAGCAGCAGAGGTGAGTGTTATATTTGGCAGCTTTTGCACTTGAGCCCAGCCAGCTTGCAGCAACTACACATCTTGACCTGCCAGCTGTAAGCAGCCAACTTCAAGTGCTAGAACAATCCCAAGCTCACTGCTATGCACACTATGCGCGCTTTTCAAATCAAATCATTTTATTAAAATACCGTTAATTTATTTTTATGTATATATATTTTTATGTATATATATATTTATGTATATATATATATATATTTATGTATATATATATATATATATATTTATGTATATATATATATATATTTATGTATATATATATGTCTATTTAAATTTAATTGGAGTTTGAATTGTTGTCATTTGTTAAATTAATTAGCTAAATTTAAACACTTAAGTAAACGCGCGTGCATATTGCATACTCATACTTATGTATTGTTTTCAATTCTTGTTTTTTCGTATAATCGTATTGTTTTTTAAATATTAATTACTCGTAAGTTCGAATTAAAATCACTCAAAAAATGTGCTGCTCTTTCAGTTTTTTTTTTTTTTGATTTGACAATCAGATTTGTAAAGTAGCTAGAATATACGACGAGACACAGTACACGACATTTATAGCTAATAATAATTTGTAATAAAAGTCTAATAAGGAGTTGAAATTTTAGGATTAGACCAACAAATACAACGGCGACAAAGAGATCAAAATGCATATCGATTTCAGGCAGCGGCCACCGTCACAACTCATACGTAATATTATTCATATGATCGCGTGTCTTCCGAGCTTTAAACGGCGCTGCGAAATGCTCATAATCATAGGCGGTGTCCGCATTGTAGGAGGAACAGCGACGTAAACGATGATGCACAAAGGAGCTGCTGTAGGGGGCCTGATTGCCATGCCCGGCGCCAAAGCAACGCATCGCAGCGCACAGCAACGTGCACCAGCGCCAGGAGGAGAAGGCATAAAATTGGTGTGCACCAGCACCGCCGCCGCCTCCATTATTATGGCCCTTCTTGGCTAGCAAATGCTGGCGACTGTGATGCAAATAGGGATTGTAATTGGAGCGAAAGCTGCTGTCGCTGCTGTGTCCGCTGTCATCGCTGCTGCTGTCACTACGCCGCAGACCCAAACGGAACAGATTGCCATTGTTGTGCGCCGCATTGGCAAAGTCCTCGAAATCCAAATGCGATTCATAATCATCATGCGATTCATATACATCACGATCAATGGAAACGGCGGGCGTGATGATCATAAATTGACTGTATTTGCGGCTGTGGCTCGGCGCCGAACGATTCTGCTGGCTGTGGTTGCTGCCTCCGCGCTGATTTACCATCGAGTTGAGTAGCGTTTGATTTGTATCCACCGAAGAGTAGCTATTGCTATTCGATATGGGTGACATATCATTGTTGTTGTTACTTGTGTTGCTGTTGTTGCTGCCGTTGTTGTTGTTGTTATTATTGTTAATATTGCTATAGGTATGGTGCATGTTGTTGTTGTGCGTGCTAAAAACACCAGCCGGGGCTGGTTGCGTAGTGGTCACCAGCGGCTGCTGCGGCTGATAATGCTGATACTGCAGCTGCAACGGCGAAGGCAAATGCGGCACTGGTTGCTGTTGATATTTCTGGGCATGCTTATGCCGCCGCTTGGCAACTGGAGCTGTAACTGTAACTGTCGCCGTGGCCGTGGCCGGGCCTGTGAATTTGGCTGTGACTGTGGCGAAAACTTGAACTGGCGCTGAGGTCTGTAGTGGTTGCTGTTGCGGTGCCGGCGATGTTGTTGTGGGCGTCGAGCCAACCGAGGGCATCCATCAGCTTGTTTCCTCCGAGCCGTTATTGCAATCATCGGGCTTGACAATTTGGTAAGTTATCAAATACTCTGGATAAGACTGCAAATGATGTTTGTTAGTAGAGCTGCTTGCTAAGCATATTTCGATATAGATTACCTGTTCACCCCGATAGACAACATATTCAGCAAAGTGCAGGCCACCCGCCGAGGGACGACCAATCACCGAATGGTGTCCGGGCGGCGCATGTGCCATCTTCATGGCGCTGTACTGCAAAAATGATTTGCCCAGCGCAACGCGGCACAGCAGCAGTTGCCTGCAAGGCAGATAACAATAAGTAACAGGAGAGTCTAGGTTGGCGATGATGAAACCCTACCTGGGACACACATAGCAGGATTTGTCCTTGTGCGATGGACAGCCTATGCCGCCGCCTATGCCATATACATACTGATTGCTCTTCGAGCTGTGTTCGGCAAAATAAATGCCAGCACCGAACATGCCGCCTATGTAGGCGTGCCGCTCATCAAAGCCACGCTGCACAATGGCATTGATAAAGGGGCTGCCATGGAAGAGCATGCGCTCGTTGGACTGCAAAAAGTTCTCCTCGGCAATCTCTTGGCGCCGATGCGCATACCGCTCCCACAACTTACGATTCTGCACCTTTTGTACCTGCAATAAAGTTGTATATTGTAAGACGAAGCGCTGGAGCGAATTGGCTCAGTCAATCGTACCCTAACAATGTTGTAGCGTGTGAAATAACCGCCTGCTTGTCCATTATCACGATGCTCCCGTATGGTAGCCTGCATCTCCTCCTCAACAGCGACAAACTCCTTGTCATCCGTCAGCAGGTCCACCAGCAGCGTGCACAGATTCACATTGTTGCCAATGCCTGGCGAGAATAGCGAAATATATCAAAGAATTTTATTTGAGCATGCGGTACTCACCCGTCGTGGCTCGCAGCTGCGCAATGCCCTTGAGTATCTTGTGTCGAAACCCATAGGCACACACGCCCACCTGCTTGAGATCATCATGACCCATCTCGGCCAATATGTCCAGAGTGATTTGCTCGCGTTCGAACAGTTCGATTAAATGATGCAATTGCTGGCTGCTCAAGAAACCGGATACATTTGTTATCGACTCCGGATCGGGCAGCAGCTCCTCGCTGCCCGTATTCTCGGCGCCATGTGCCTCGGCGCCCTGGGCAGGACTGAGGCGTGTGGCACAACTATGCAGAGGCAACGACACTGGCACGCTGAGCGTCATGGAAGCGCCCGAGGGCAGCAAAACTGTCTCCGTGGTGGGTGAGAGCAGTGCCGCCGCCGCGGATGCAGATGCTGATGCAGCCGTAGCAGCTGTTGCAGCATTAGCGGCTGCTGCAGCATCCGGCGCCAACGAGCTGGGGGCCAACGATTGCGTGGAGGCGTTGAGTGCATGCTGACTGAGCGACGTGGTCATGGCGTCTTGCAGTAGGCACTTGACATCATCTGCTGTGGCCAGCTCTATGGGGGTTTGTCCCTCCTGGTTTTTCATGTAGGCATCGGCACCATGAGCCAGTAGCAAGGAGCACAGCTGCGTGCGACCCTTTTGCGCGGCCTCATGCAGCGGCGTGAAGCCCCATTTGTCCGTGGCATTGACCACCGTCTTGTGCTTGATCAGCAGCGCGGCGATATCCAAATGTCCATAGGAGCTGGCATTGTGTAGCGGTATGAGTCCGCCCTTGTCCTGGGCATTAACATCGGCGCCATGCTCCAGCAGATACTCGGCACATTCGAAATTATTGTAACCCGCGGCTAGATGAAGCGGCGTGGAGTTGCGTCCATTTAAATCCCGGCAGTTGATCGTCTCCGGCGTGACCAGACGCTGCACACGCGCCAGATTGCCCTTTTTGGCCGCATCCAGCAGCGCGGAGGGACCACGCAAAAGCTCAGCGACATCATGATCCGAATCTTTGACGAGATCAGCAGGCGTGGCGCCATCACGATTCTTTTTCATGGGATCAGCGCCGTGTTTAAGGAGCAACTTGCATATATCGTACTTGCCCTTGGCAGCGGCCTCGTGGAGCGGCGTAAATTTCCACAAATCGGAAACATTCACATTGGCGCCATGCTTGACGAGCAGCTCGGTAACCTCGTAGTGGCCATACGAGCAGGCATTGTGCAGCGGCACCAGGCCACCTTTGTCGGCAGCATACACCTCGGCGCCGTGTTCCAGCAGAAATTGCACCACGGGCACACGATTGAAGCCGGCGGCAAAGTGCAGCGGCGTCGAGTGACGTCCATCCAGATCCCTGCAGTTGACCGTATGCGGATTGTTAAGCACAATGCGACGCACTGCATCCAAATCTCCAGCCTTGGCCGCCTCCAGCAGATGTGTCTCGCTGTCCGGCGGATTCTTGAGCAGCTTCAGCACGCTATCCGAGGCCAGCTGTGCGGCTGTCAGACCCTCCAGCGACACAATGCTGCTGTCCACCGCATAGGAGAGCAGCAGACGCACCGCCTGCTCATCGCGTGCGCAACGATGCAGCGCCGTTTGGCCCAGGCTGTCCAAGGCGTTCACCTTGGCGCCCTGCTTAAGCAACGCCTCCATGGCATCGTAGTGCATCAGCTCGGCGGCTAGATGCAGCGGTGTGAGGAATGCCTTGTTCTTCTCATTGAGCAGCGCTCCCTTGCGTGTCAGCAGCTCTACCAGCTGCTTGCGTTTCGCATCCTGACAGACCACAGCCAGGTGGAGTGGTGTATCCCCCGTGTACGGATGCACAAAGTTTACAATTTCGGCACAAACGAGTTTCTTGACACGCGACAAATCACATTTGCGGCAAGCGTCCAGCAGGCAGTGTCCCTTGTACTCAACTAGAATAGAACAATGATAAAGAATCAGTTAGGATATTTTTCAATCAGCTAAGAAAACTACTTAGAATAGCTGCTAATTATAATAATTAATAAACCCTTTTCAAAATTGAAGAAAAATCCAACCGTAAAATAAAGTAAATTTAAAGTATATAGCCAAAAGAAATTGGAAAATTTTCAGCTCAACATAATTTTTGGCTCTGGCCAAAATAAAAATGGAGTTAAAATTTATAAAGATATTTTACATTCATAACTATATAATATATTTTTGACTAGCGGGTATAGCCCGGCCTTGCCCGTGGCACGAATAAAATAAATGTTCTCAAAAAGCTTTGAAAATGATTTTGAAGCTGATCGGACGGTAAACAAACAACTTTCATACAAACGTTTTCCGCCAATTTACCTCTGTTGCGGGTGGAATTTTCCAAATCGGGTAAACACGTATTCATTAAGTTTATATGTAGAGCTTTAAAAATAATTTTGAAGCAAATCGCAAAAAAATTAAAACGTCACCAGAAAAATCTTTGAATTGCATTTTTTAACCAGGATGATTTGATCCTGCGAAAAATGTAAATCAGGACTGAAATGATTTTTCTTACGTCATCCACCAAGTCCTTGACCCCCATTAACACCAAAGAGGAATATATTTTTGGAAAAGTGTGTAACACCCCTCAAATGAATTTGAACAAAGAACTTTGAAGTTGAGTTTGAGACCCCGATCGGATGGTAAACAAAAAAGTTTCATTCAAATGTTTTTCGCGATTTTTTCATACTTGCGGGTGGAATTTCCCGAAACCCCGTTTTGACGTGCACCTTTATCACTTAAGGTAACTACAGTGAAAATTTGAGCTTCCTAGCTCTTACGGTTTGGGCTGTGCGTTGATCACCAAGGGAAGTCGCTTCGAACCGTAAGCTGAATCAGCAATCTTTCCTTTAGAGGGTCTTGCAGCCCTGGCTTAAGCAGAGTTCTGTTTGGTAGACGTTATGTAGGGATATTCCCTGTAAACTCGACAAGTTCTTAAAAAACAAATGGAGGGCGCTTAAGGAAAGGTATAGGTAAAAATCATTTAACAAAGAAATGGAAGAATGTAGAACGGATAGTTTTTATACCCTTGCAGAGGGTATTATAATATTGTCGTGAAATGTGTAACGCATAAAAGGAGACATCTCCAACCCCAGAAAGTATATATATTCTTGATCAGCATCAACAGCCGAGTCGATATAGCCATGTCCGTCTGTCCGTCTGTCTGTTTTTATTCGAACTAGTCCCTCAGTTTTAAAGCTATCTTTATGTCAAAACCAGCTGGATCGGACCACTATATCATATAGCTGCCATAGGAACGATCGGTCGAAAATTAAGTTGTTGTATGAAAAAACATTTTGTTTTTCAAGATATTTTGACCAAACTCGGCATTTATTAGTTTTATTTTACTCCTTATATATATGCAAAATCCTGTTAAGATCGGACCACTATGTACGCACTGCTGTATGATAAGCTGCCATAAGAACGATCGGTCGAAAATTAAGCTGTTGTATGGAAAACTTTTTTGTCATTCAAGATATTTTAATTGAACACTGACTTTAAAGATTTCACTATGCTCCCTTCGTTTTTGCAAAATCTTATTTACATCGCACTACTATATCATATATCTGCCATAGGAACGATCGGTCGAAAGCTAGGTTTTTGATTCAAAACCTTTCTGTTTATCAAGATATCTTGCCCAAACTCGGTTTTTACTATTTTCCCTGTGCTTCTTATATACGGGCAAAGCACTATAAGCATTATGAAAAGGATAGGTCTGCAAGGGTATTAGATCTTCGGCGTGCCGAAAATAGCCTTTCTTTCTCGTTATAGTGTGAAGTTTGTATTCATCAAACCATGCAATTTATTTATATTTAAAAAATTTAATTTGAACCGGTTTCTTTAAGCGGTTCGTTTAAAGCAGACGACTCGTAAATTAATTCTAATAGAAAGGTGATAATTATACTTTTTAAAATATTAAAAACTAAAGTCATATGCTTTACACATGCTTAAAAGATCTTGAACTTAACGTACTTCGAAAAAAGCGATTTAAATTTTATGGAAACACTTACAGGCAATGCGTTCCCTCAGCTCCCGCGTTGGGGCCGCATCGATGGCCGACTTGTTGTGGCAGTTAAGGAGCGTAGGATCTGCGCCGCGACTGAGCAGCAGGCTGCAGACCTCCACACGGCTTTTGGAGGCGGCCTCGTGCAGCGGCGTAAAGGCCCACAGATCGTTGGCATTGACATTGGCGCCAGCCTGGATGAGCAGCTTGGTGACATCAAAATGGCCATAGGAGCAGGCATTATGCAGCGGCACCAGGCCGCCCTTATCCTTGGCATGGACATCGGCGCCATTCGCCAGGAGTATTTCGACAATGCCTATGCGATTGTAGCCCGCGGCCAGATGAAGCGGGGTCGAGCGGCGTCCATCGCTCGCATGACAATTGACATTAAGGGGCGTGAGCAGCGCTAGGAGGCGATCCTCGGCGCCGGAGCGTGCCGCCTCGAGCAGCTCATCCTTGCGATATTCGCCGGTCAAGACCGGACGTGTCGCATCATCGGCCAGCTCCAGCGGTGTCTTCTGCTCCGAATTGCGTATGTTATGATTTGCGCCATGCTGCAAAAGTGCCAGGCAGACATCCACTTTGCCCTTGCTGGCCGCCTCGTGCAGCGGCGTATAATTCCAGTTGTCGGTGGTATTCGGGCTGGCGCCGGCCTTCAGCAACAGACGCACCACCTCCGCATGGCCAAAGGAGCAGCAATTGTGCAGCGGATGAAGTCCGCCCTCATCGCAGGCCTGTATCGAGGCGCCGCTGTTCAGCAGAAACTCAACCACCTCACGTCGGCCATAACCTGCAAAAGCAGAGCGCATTATATTAGATCCAATGCTAAACTTGACCAAGCAGCAAGCCCTAAAAGTGGCTCACATGGTTAACTAACTGTTTTTTGCGTTGTCTTTGCATTCGCTGGGCGTTTGCGGAGGAGGGCGGGTTCTTTGAGAGACCTTCGGTTCTAACAGATTTCCGGCAGTTGCCCCCCGCGACAACCACATGCACAGTGGGCTCTAGCAGCCGTCAAGCTTTTGGCCATCATAAATCTTAGTCTAGGTTATTGTTGAGACAACAAAGCAGCAAATAGAATAGCTGATAAAAAAAATAACAAAAAGTGTATCCAAGGCAGAGGTAAAGAAAGCTGTCAACACATAAAACCCCCTCGTGGCATTACTTCAAACACTTCCTATTTGAACTGGGCTAAGACCTCCTCAGTTCTTGACCGACTGGGAAAGTTCAAAGGTTAGCTAAAAAAGCTGCCAGTAAAGCTGACTGAGCTCTAGATATTATGGGGTAATTGTTTGTTTTTATATTAAAATAAGGAATTTATAAATTAATATAGCTTCTATATAAATATTAGTATTAAAATAAATAAAATTTATATTTTGTTTCTATTTTCTAATCAGCCAAAAACTCTGAACTTTTGATCAAATTATTATTTTATTTATCTTATCTTTGTATTCTTATTTTTTAATCCATTAACCTATAAAATGTCCAATCATTAGTCATCAGTCAGACTTAGAATTTTCCCAGATTGAAAAAACCAAGTAAGTTATGCAGATAAGATTTTGAAGAAATTGTTTTTATTTGTATGTTTAATTTTCGTTATCTATACAATAATATTTATGTTCATTTAACTGATTGACGCGTTGACTGATGCTTGATTTTGTGATGTAATCAAATCGAAGACGGTGTCTCCGATTGAAAAACTTTTGTGCAGTTGAAATTTGATAGTTTAAGGCAATCATTAGGGGCATTCACTGTGACAACAGCATTAGGGTGCCATATTACAAGCAAAATACAGCGATAAATGCATTTTCAAGCCAGCAAATAACTAATTTTATAAGCTATTGTGTCTACAAGCCGAAACACATTACGAACAAGAATTTGAAAAATAACTAATCATTTTTAAAAACAAAGTAATATAAAAACAAGATCACAAAAAAGTATAAAAATCTATAACAATTTTAAATTAGAAGAGCATTTAATATTTAAACGGGTTTTATTTGCAAAGTCTTTCCTGAAGTCTTTGCGAAACTTTTCGTTAGCCGCATTCACTTCACTATTTTTTCGCAAAACAATTACGAAAGTTGCGTGGAAAATTAATAGAATGGAAAATATTATTAGCTGTGAGCGGTGTGTTGAGCAATTGAATGTGCAATGGTTGGAATTAATATTATTATTATTATTATTTATATTGAGGTTTCTTTGCATTGTTATAATCATTAACAAAGCGCCTTGAGCAAGCGCATAAAGCCAAAAAGTTTAAGAATAATAAGACAATAATGTTGAAGGTTAATTAGTTAAACAATTGTTAAGTTGGCTAACTAAGAAAAATGAAATATGTTATATATCTCGTATGCTTATAGCCAAAGCTGCTAGGTCTAGCCAAAGACTTATGCGACTTTATCAGCGGATACGTGGCAGCCACAATTATCGAGTTTCTTATCGTCTTTATAAACAAGAAAGCTGTGCAAATAAAAAATGATAACAATGAATCGGATATAAATAAATGAATGTACGCTTATGAGAAATTCTTTGAGAGGGGTGCGTTGGTATGTTATAAAAACGTGTTACAATTTGCAACAGATGCGGCTCGAGGGGTGCAAAGGCTGTGGGCGGGGTGGGGAGGGACAACATTTGCTAGTTCGTTTAGACATTAAACAAGGTGAAAACTCTGTCAATAGCAACTGGAGACCTCTTGGAGATCTCACTTTTTTTTCTTCGGTCTTCAGAACGTGACAAAAGACATGACAACAACAAAATTGGATGGCAAACCAGTTTAGAGAGACAGTCAAAACAGTAAACAGTAAAAAGTAAAATACAAACAACACACAAAAAATGGGGGGAAACAAGCTAAGCATGAATCATAGACAGCTACCACAGAAAAGTATTTAATTATTTTTGTAACGAACTTAAAATGCACTTGCACAAGCATGGAAAATACAGATTTACAATATATAATATATAGTAATGTATTCAGATGCACAGTAAAAACCTTTCCTAGGCTTTTGATCACGTTTAAATATACTAAAACTTTATATAAATAATACATACTATGTTACTTGAACGTCGTACTAACAAGCGGCAGGTCGACGGTTCAAATTCAGTAACAATTCAATTCAATCGCAATTTTCATGTATTTTTTTTTTTATTTGATTTGTTATTAGTTTCATCTAGCATCAACTAAATAACATTAGAAAAATTTATATATTTTTCCAGATTAGAATTCGCAGCTGCTCGATTTTAGATTTTAGACGAAAAATATTATTACTAAAGTAAAAAATTAACGTATTTAAAATAAGTAAAATTTACTTTATTTTATAGCTTTAGAAATTCTATCTTCAATGCGTTACAAACCTCGCACTCAAATAGCAATACACATGGAAAGGGTATATAAAAAAAAGGCACAGCAAAAATTGATATGCAAAGGGCGTGAAACTCACAAGTACCCCTTTCCCCATCCCCAAAACCCCCTCTTAACCAGACAAAAGGTTTTTTTTTTAATTAGTTAAGGAGTTGGGGGCGAGCTGCGTGCGTTTGGGCGTGACAGCCGAGCGCGCCTTTGCGAAGCAACAGAGCAAAAAGTGAAATTTGTTATTTAAGCTGATACGATTTGAGCCCTGAGTTACAAAAAGGCAACTAGACGCTGGATGGCGGGTAGACAAGGCCAATAGAAAAGATGCAAACGACGTCAGCAGGATGCTGACCAGGTCGAACATATACATATATGCATATACATATGTGTGTATATATATACATATATTTTTCTCTTTGGCGAAAATAGAAAACATGTTGGGCCAAATGCAACACATAGTCGTTGCAGGGTCGCCGAGGGTTCCGGAATCGAAACCAAACCAAGCAGAAAAGTAGGTCAACTTTGCGAGCCGACTGTGCCGGGGGGTGCGGTGGGCGGGCGGCAAACCAACTCGCGGCGACCGCGCCAGGCAACAATGACGCTCGTCATAGCGACCAAAACTAGATCAAGGCCAGAAACGCAGCAGTGCCGAGTGCATGCGTGTGCGTGTAAATAGGGGTAGGGGGATGGGGCAGTGTTAAGTAGCAGAAAAAAAGCTATTTCTAGTAGGAAGGGGATAAAAAAGCTAAGTTGCTGTCTTCGCATTTCGTTAACAAGTTGGATTTCCCTTTGGTGGCGTATAAAAGCGAAAAAAAGGCTAGAATACTCGCTGCATTTAAAGGGAAACGGGCGCAACTGGCAGCACTGGTTAGGGGGCTGCTAACCACTGAGTCCTTCAACCTTAATAGGCGACAAGAGACGGCAGCAGAAACAGGGTGCGCGCTGCCGGGGCCCAAAGGATTCCGTTACTCACCCGCTGCAAAATGCAATGGCGTCGATTTGCGTCCCGCTGTGTCGCGCGCATTAACCGTTTGTGGCGTTATCAGCTTCTTCACTTTGGCTATTTCACCTGTTTTGCAGGCCTCAAAAAGCTCACGCAATGGATCGTTGGCCATGACCGTATCGAGATTAACATTTAATATAGCCCGACTGCGACTTGCCATTGTGCTAGTTGTTGTTGTTGTTACTGCTGCTGTTGTTGTTGTTTTTGATGCTGTTGCCTCGCTTCGCGCTGCTCCACTTCTGACTTTTGTTTTGTTTACACGCAGCGTAACTGAGCAGCAGCTGGCCGTCGCGCCCGAAAATAAAACGCGTTATACTCAATATATACACGGCTGCACTGAAAACAGATGCTATATCTGGTTGGCCTAACTCGAGTTCATGTTTATGCAGCTGTGAAACATTCACTGGCCATTTTTTGCTGCTGCTCCACACTCACTCACACAATCACAGACACGCACACAACTAACTGACGATGAGGAAACTCTTGGCCCTGTGGGGAGCAACAATTGTTTGCCTTGGCCCCGCAGGCAGCACTGCGTTTGGCACTTTTTTTTTATTAGTTAATAGCACAAGTGGTATGCACTATAATCAATATAAACTGTGCGAAAGCTCCTTTTCTTTTGTAAGTGCTGCGCTGCTGCTGCGCTAGTTGCAATTGTTTTCGTTCAGCTCGCGATGAGGATTGTTGATATTCTATCGATACACAGTACGCAACTTACTTAATCGATAAGAAAATTGGTATTTATAAATGGTGTGCACACACTGGTTACTCTGCGCAATCGTTTTGGCAAAAATGTTATCGATTACCTATTAGTTAGTTATAAGATTTTGTTTCGATTCTATCAATGATTTTCAGGGTAGTATTTATTGATCTAATCAACAGAGCTTATGTACTTCGTTTAACATTATATATTATTATTAAATTTAATTGCGCGCCGAACTGCAGAAAACGAAAGCAACATATAGTATCCAGCCCTGTTATAAGCCATGGTTTTTTGTCAGTGCAGCCCTGTCACGGGTATCGAGTACAAGTGCATGCCAACAACAATGCGCGCATTGTGCATTTGGTTTTCGCTTTAAAAAAACTAAAAAATTGTACAATTTGCACACGCACATGCAAGAAAAATGACCGAAAAGTGTGTGTGGTCATATAAACAATAATATGCGCAAGAAAACAGCAGTATTAAAAGCCACAAAACAAACAAAAAGTGAATCAGAACACACGCACGCACACACGCAAAGCCCATACTAGCACACACGTACACCTGCAACCCGCGCTCTGGAACCAGAAATAAGTGCAAGTGAAGCAGCAGCAACAGCAGCGACGGCCACAAACAAACAGGCAGCAGAAGCAATTGGGGAAAATAGCTGCAACAAAGCAGAAAGAAAGGGAACAAACGCGACAACTGGAAGCAAAAGTGGAAGTGCAGCTCCACCCCCAATTTGGTGTTGCAGTGCCAGCAGCAGCAGCAGCAACAAAAATAACAGTCGCAGTCTAGCCATGGCGCAGCGTTAGCAACAAAAAACAACAACAATAACGGGGCGCACGCTTCGCTGCCCGCGCGACAGCATTTCAAGCTTCGTCGACGCTGTGCTGCGTTTGGAAATAATTAGAATTCACTTTAGTAGCAATTTTCTGGCAGCAGCAGCAACAATAATAACAACGACAAGCGAATCGATAACATAAAATAATTTATTCATACGTTTTGGCTGTCCAAAATGGAACTAAAAGTTTGGGTTGAGGGCATACAGCGTATTGTGTGCGGCGTAACGGTAAATACCACTTGCCAGGTGCGTAATAACTATATATATTGATTTTAATACCCTCACTAAAGAGTCAAATTATTTTGTCTTGAAAAGTGCATAGATCATAAATATTCGTGATAAATGCTAACAACAAAGTTAATAGAGTCTTCTTAGAAAGGGTATTCAAATTAGGGCAACCCGAAAATCATTTTTAGTTTTATATGTCGCCCGCAACCCTTGTGTAATATCTATTCTTTCTTGCAGGATGTGGTGTTTGCCTTGGCCCATGCCACGGGCAAAGTGGGTCGATTTACGCTAATCGAACGCTGGCGCAATAATGAGCGACATCTCGCGCCAAATGAAAATCCCATGAAGCTGCTGCTTAAATGGGGCGAGTATGCAAATGATGTGCAGTTTATATTGCAGCGATCCGAAAACAAGCAGCAGCCCACACAACAACAACAACAGCAACAACTGCCCAACAACAACTATGCAGTCATGATTACTAAAAAGCCGCTTGGCCCCAGCAACAGCAACAACAACAATAATAATAATGAGAGCAAATTGCCGCCGCCGCCCACATTGCAAAAGCAAAAGTCCAGCGTGGAGCTGGGCTATCGCACAAAAGAGCTGAAAAAAAGTTTTGGGTGCGTAGCAACAAAAGGTCGATGCGAGTGTGACAAAAGTGAAACAGGACTATTCTATAATTGTTCAGAAATAAATAGCACATCTGTGAACATATTAAGTTTATATTTAACTGATCAGTTTTAACAGCCCCGTCAATAATCAAATCAAGCTAGTTGTTCAGTTTTCAAACTTGTTGAAACCTTTCACAGATCCCACTTTCTGATACAGCCAGTATATCCGGATCGTGCTAACAAATCACGTAGGAGCCACAAGAACTAGATAGACTTTTTCTACAACCCGCCGTTTGGCTTTTTATGCTAGCATGTTCAATTTATCAGATACAAGATTTTAATGCTTCTTAACTAAAACTTTACGAAATTAGTCTATGTACCGAAAAGCGACTCAGCAGTTAAACTTTGTTAAGCTCATGTATCGCAAACTAGTTTTTAATAGCCCTCAACTTTAATAATAAAACGTATCTCATTTTTACAGCGGCTATGATGCCAAACAATACGACAACATTGGCATAGTTAAAGGCATACCACAGCAGCAGCAACAACAACAACAACAACATACGCAGCAACAGTTGCCGCCGTCAAGCAAAACGGCCCCGTTACTGCCCAAGCATGAGAAATCGCTCTCGAATCCGTTGGATATGAGTAGCAGTAGCAGCAGCAATGCGCCCGTATTGAATGATTACAGCGATTTATACAACAACAACCACAGCAGCAGCAATGGCAACAGCAACAACAATCCACACATTTACAGTCCGTTGAGCAAATCCAGCAATGAGCTGCGACGCGCTAGTCCGAATGAATATAATAACAACAACAACAATAGCAATAGCAGCAATGAGCATTTATGCGACATTTATGCCAACAGCAACATTAGCAACAATAACAATAACAACAACAACTCATCGGAGCTGTACAAACAGACGCCCACAATTTCATCAAATGGCGCACTGGTGCCGCCACCATATCGTGATCCGCCGCCACCGCGCAATAGTCCCATGTGCCAGACTCAACGCTTGCCGGCCAGCAGCAGCGCTGCTGATACCATATCCAATGCATCCTCCACAACAAATCCATTTCTCAGCGACTACGAGCCACACAACATTAACAACAACAACAATCATGTGAGCAATCAGTGCATGGATGAGGGCGAGAGCATGTTCCAGGCCACGCAATATAATGATCTACTGCAGTTAATCAAGTTTCAACGCGAGAAAATTACCGCACAGCAATTGGAGCTGCAAAAGGTTAGAAACAAACAACTAAAACTTAAAAAAAAAATCAATTAATTATAATTATCCTTGCAGTTTGATACGGAAATTGTTTTTTTGGAAAGCAGAGAACGTGATCATGCGATTGAATTGGAGGTCATATCACGTGAGATATCCAAGGCGGATCAAATTTTTAGGCAAGGTAGCGAACAGCTGCAAACGCTGCAGTATGTAGAGGAGGAGAACGAACTGGTCAAGCAGCAGGAGAAGACACTCAAATCCGAAATTGCTTTGCTACGCTCCAAGCTGGCTAATTGTGAGACAGAGCTTCTGCAGTGCAAGAACAAAATGCGTTTGCTCATGGACGACATTGAGCTGGAGCAGCAGCAACAGAGCAATAGGTGAGCTGGCGAGTTAAATATATATTAAAGCAATCCTTAATAACAAATTCTTTATACAGACAAACTGTGGAGCGTGATTTTCTGATTGAAATGGAGCGCATACAAAGCAACATAGATCAGGCGCTGCATAATACAGACACATCTAACAAAACGGCTGACAATCTCAAAAAGGAGCTGCTTATGATTGAACATGCCATTGCAGAGAAAAAGCGTCAAGTGGAGCAATTGGTCAACGAAATGAAGGAAGTGAATCTGCAAAGCCTTACCGTAACTACCACCGAGGAAATAAAGCATTTGCTCGAGGGACCCAACAAACAGGGCAGCAGTCGCCGCATCATAGGTTCGCCACGACAATTGGAGACGGCCGTGCCCACCAGCAAGAATCCTCACGGCGTTTGGGTCTAAAACCGCGCCACATTTAAAAGTAACAAAATATTTTTCTATACTCAAGTAACTTGGGGAACAAAAGATGAGGAAATGATTTACATATCTTGAATATGTAGAGCACCAATCGTGGTTGCCTCTATATAACAATATTTGCAAAGACACAAATTTACAACGATAAAATCTATGCCTATTTCTTCTTCAGAAAAACAAAAAAAATACCTAATGGATCTCTTCAAGCAATGTTAATTGTTACAAATTTTAGACACAACCCACACAATATTAACTTAGTGCACAACTAGTTGCAAATTTTTTAAGAAATTTCCAAAGTCAACAACATTTCCACAAATATGTATAATTTTTATGCACTTAAACCTTTTGTGCTATAACTATCGATTTTTAACTTAAACTTTTAAATATGCCTAATTATTATAATATATTTTGTTGCTAGTCTATAAAATGTATTTCAATCATTCACCATGCGCCATTAGAAAACGTAAATTGTTGCAATAATTGTATCTAAACGAAAATGTAAAATGCCTTTGTAATGTTACATTTCAGTTGTGCTGTTAGTGATTTATAAACCCATTCCATTATAAATAGATTTATAATTATAATTAAATATGTACTTAGCACTTAGCGCAGCTTTAGCAAAAGAACAAATTAGCAATTGCTTTGTTGTTAACAGTTTCCACTTGGAAAGTGTTTAGAAAACGCTTCACAATAGTCGAAAATTGCAAATTGTGTTAAACAAATAGTACTTAATGCATATTTTGTACCTTTTATTGCAAAATGCATTTCAAATTTTTTTATTATTAGCAATATTTAGTAATTACACAAACGTTTTAGCAAAGCATTTTTGTTGCTTAGGGCTACGTCACAGCAATATACATACTATATGTTTATAAAATATAATATATACTTAAGCATATAAATATTAATTAAACAAAGGACACAAATTTTTAGAACAAATTCAAATTGCATTATAACTATTAGCCAATAAATAATACATTTTTTTATGATTTTATTAGTTGCTCTTTTAAAACTCGCAAAGTGAAAGAAGTTTTTAATGCGACCGGGTAGGGATCTACACCTTAAGAAATCTAAATTTATGCTAAGTTCGTCAATTTATACTGTTATTTAATGTAGTTAAGTATTGTCTCACGATGCGGCTACATTTTGGTGTGACTTCCAACTCTTGCCACAAACTGCTTGCCACAATACGAATGCGCCGCGACGGTCAGCCCAGGCCGAACAGGACACGAAGCAAGGACTTCGCTGCAGCAGCAACATCACCAGCAGCTAAACAAAATCAGCAACAATTGCTCTTGTCTGTTTCAGTTGGCCGCTGTGCATGGACTTGTTTGGTCCTCTGTCTTGTCTCTTGTCAGTGGCACGCGTCTCCGAAAGGCGCGCGCGTTTCTTGCGTGCGTTTTCAAACGCGCTGACAGCGTGCAAAAATTTGCCGCACAATTGAATTTGTCGCCCGGCAGGCCCTCTCGGTTTTCGGCGTCTATCGCGTTGACACAATCTTGAAATGTGCGTTCTTGCTTGGTCAAGAGCATTAAGTGGCCACAGCCAACAAAAAAAAAAAAGAAAAGAATATAGAAAAACCAGCAAATAATAATAAGAAAAGGAAAAGCACAACAGCAAAAAACACGCAAAAACGCAAATAAAAAAAAATGTTACGTTTTTACGACACTTTCCACACCAAATGCTGTTCAATTGCGATGATTGAGATAATGAGGCAACGTTTTGGCATACATTTAGGCCGAATGTCTTTCAACGACGACGACGACCTTTTGCGGAAATTATGATCTGCCTATAGCGCACTTGGCCTTGGGTCCATTGATAAGCCGGCAAACATTTCCATTTTTTTTCTTCTCGTTTCACTTAAATGAATTTAATCAAGCGAGCCAAGTGGGGTGATAAATAAAGAGCATGAATAGACACTAGATAATCCGGGGCATACTTTAAAGACATATTTATTATATTGCACATTTTACAAGAAGGACAGTAAAACCTGTGACATTGTGATTAAGAGCCCCTAGAGATCCAGATTATCTCCTAATCCTCTCGTTGCTGAATAGAGATTTATCTCCATTCAGTCGCTTTTAATTTATATAAATTAATATAATAGATTTTAGACATTTTAAACTCTTTTGTGCTGGCGAAAACTCTTTATCTTCATAATAAAACTAAAACTAAGTGTTTTCTGTGAATTGCAGACTCTTTAACTGCCTGTTGACATATTCATTTATTCTTTTTTCATAGTTTATATTTACCCTTAAACTTGAAAGAATTCCTCATTGCTGAGCATACCAAAAAGTATTTTGCGACTGACAGCAAATAAATTGATAAAAATAATGGAGAAATTTTAGAAATTTTAAAGACAAATGCGGACTCATTTAGTTAATGTCAGCAGCATTAAAAGATTTGTAAAATACAAATTATATCCTTTGCACGATTTTTTTAAATTAACTCTTATTACTTAAATCTTAAAACAGAAAATAAAAAATATATTTCAGTAAAGATTAAGGGTACCTTCATTATATTACAAACCCAGTAAGAGTTGATTGAGAAGTCAGGTATATACTTACAAGTGAGAGTCTAGAAAAACTTAAAAGCTCTTCAAGTGGAAAACAATTGAAGGCAAAATCTATGCAAATCTTTTATGGGCCTCTATTTTTACATTTTACATTAAAATTAGCTCAATGAAGTGTCAAACTGACGTAAAATCTGAGTGAATCCGTGCGTTGTGGGCCATGGCCAAAGCTACGCTGCGTACAAAATATGAACTCCGCCCAGAAACTGCCAATGCAATGGCAGTCAAGTAATTAACCATCCAAAATATTCAAAGCCCACCGTTAAGTATTAGATACATTTGTACAAGATGGTCTATGGACGCAGCATTGCTGTTGGCATCTGCTTTATGACCGTTGTCATTGTGGTCTCGGGTCTGATCTATTTTCTAAGTTTGGGTAAGTAGAAAAGAGAAGATGCATTTATGTATGAGTGATATAACAAAAGAGAAGTTTTACTAGTTTCGATCATAATCGCTTTGTTTTTAAATAAATCCAAGCTAGTCTTCTTTCCTATTAAAAATAAAAATAAAATTTAACGTAAAATTAAAGTTTAAATTGTTTTCTATATAACTTAAACTGAACTCTCGTTTAATTTTGTAAAAATATGATAATGGAGATATTTAAATTTTGTTAGACCATTTTCTTTGCATTTTTCCGTTTTCTTACTTTGTAATCAACATCAACAGAGTCTAAAATATTTCCTAAAATAATATATTATTACATTGCAATAAACAAAAAAACCGCATAACTGACAATTGTGCAAAGTTTTTAAATTACAATATCTGAAATGGGTTGATTGTTTTTCTAAACTTTGTAAAATTCAATTCTGCTTTCAATTATTTCCACAGACCCAAATCACATGCCGAAAATTCAGCTCAACTCTCAAATATCGCACATAAATTGATGAGCTTAAAAGTATTTGAAAGTAATTTGGGCTCTTCTAGGATAAATAATGGTTACAGGGTATAAAAAAAATATATATAGAAAGCGTGACCATAAAAAAGAAAGTACAAACTTTGCCTGCGAGCAAAACAATTTTCACATTTATTTTACAAGCGGCCGTCTGTTTTTTTGCTTCTTTTTTTTGCTGTATTTTGCTTTATGTGGAAAAACATTTTCACATTTTTCGCATTTTCATCGCGTTGGCAGCTTAAATACATCTTTCTGGATTTTTATGCCCATTGCCAATTTGCCTATTGATTTGCCATAGCAAATCCAAAGCAAATATTTGATGAATGTCATTTCTTGGCTAAGCGTGGCGTCTGACGTATTTCTGTGTGTTTATTAAGGACCATCATCAAAGATACAAGACTTATTATATTAAAGTAGATGTCGCCTGTTCGGCTAGAGCTGCGACTTGGCCAGGGACTGGGCTTTAAATCCGAGTCAAACAAATAGCCAAATGCCGCCTAGATTTGTATTTATGCGCCTTCGCTGCCAGCACAAAGTGAAATTGAAATGAAAAGTGTTGTGGCTAATGCACAGCGCGTGCCTAACACACAGGATCAGGTTCAGGACCAAGTCAGAGGATGTATGCCGGCTGCTGCTCTCAGCCAAAACTATTCACAATGACGCAATATGCGAACAGGAATTTCATTTGATTGCTAAGCAAAAAGTTGTCATTAATTAAATTAAGACATTCAATGATTAAGCAGCTATGACTGAGTAGGGCACCATAAGATTCAGGGGACTTGCAAATAAGTTGAGCTATGCACAGCGAGAACTATAAAAATTATTTAGCTTTGTCTTTTACACTTGATATAAAATTAAATGGTTATTTTCTTATACCCTGTACTCGTAAAATTAGTGTAAAAAGTGTATAAAAAGTTAAAGGGAGACATGTCAAAGGCTATAAAGTATATAAAGACGACAAGCTGAGCTATGCCAGTTCATCACCAGGGACAATAGAATCTTGAGACAAATTTGTACAAAATTATAAATAAAGCTAAGCTATAAATTGTTACAAATATATAGTATATAGTACATATTATTTCATCTAAATATATAAAGAAATTGTCAATTTTGTTGACGAATAGGCGTGCAAAAAGTTTGATACTAGCTCATATAGCAAAACTTCATTAGTTTTGCTCCAAACAAATGCTAATCAATGTCCTAACTTTAGCGTCCTTTTTTGTTCAATTTGGCACTTGAATTGGTAATATATACAAAAATATACAATTGAAAACAAAGCCAATAGAAGAAAAGAGCTGATAGAAGCAATCAAAAATTTTTTGTTCACATAAATTTTAATTGATATACTCTTTTATGTGCTAAATTCTTGGACTTTTGGGAATTGTAAAAAAGAAAACAAACGAAAAAACAAGTTCCGCTTCCAGCAGAAAAATTACTCATAACATACGCTGCGTATGCAGACAGCCTTCTGCTTGGGCAATGTGAC
Source organism: Drosophila novamexicana (assembly GCF_003285875.2). NCBI lineage: Eukaryota > Metazoa > Arthropoda > Insecta > Diptera > Drosophilidae > Drosophila > Drosophila novamexicana. The sequence continues at coordinate 2,957,787 of NW_020824821.1, read as the reverse complement.
GTGGGCAAAAAAAAAAAATAAATAAAATGCAATGTTTATTCAGGTCAAAATGCGTCTCTGTTGTTGCTGTGCCAGACATCTTTTGTCTTATTAATTATTTTCAACATTTTTTTTATTGGTGTGGTTGTTGTACAAGGACCTTGCCCCACGGGTAGCTTTGCGTGCAACAATGACATACAGTGCGTGCCGCAGCGTCAAATGTGCGACAAACATCTCGACTGCGAGGATGGCAGCGATGAGAATCCGGTCGAGTGTGGCAATCTTTATGGCAGCAAGGAGCTAGCCGATAAAATTGTGCGTAATGCGATTGAAAAGAAAAAGCAGCAGCAACAACAACAGCAGCAGAATCAACGCCTCATGATAGTTGCTTCGAATTCCAGCGCCTGGGATTCGCCTTCGCTGGCGGGCAGCAGAAATCAAAGCATGCCCATACCCTGTGGTACGTATTGACAAGATTGAGAAATCCGCTTAAGGCGCACACGGCCATTGTTTGGGGATGAATGTTGTGGAATATTGATAGAAATCTTGGCAGAGCATGTGCATGTTAAAGTGATTTAATGAGTGTACAGCCGGCTATTTAAATTAAAGAAATCGTTCTTTATAATTCTTATGGAGTCGTGCATAATTCAAAAATAGTCAGAGCTCTAATAAGGTTTATAAGGAAATATATAAACTATTTACGAGTCCGACTAATTTAGACTAACTTTTTTGTAAATTTAAAAATAACGACTGACAAATAAATAAATAAATGTTTGGTAAGCCTCAGCTGCTAAAACACGTAATTTTCTCTTAGACTCACATATTTTATATTCTACTCTAATTAATTTAAATAAAAATAAACAATTCTTAAATGATATAAAATAAAATAGTAAATATTTTGTTTTCACCCCTTTCTGATACTTTTTAATACATATATTCAAATATATATTTTTAAATTATTTTGTTTAACTTATTTATCTTTATAAATTTATCTTTTAAAGCTGGTGCTTGTTAGCAGATTAATATATCATAGATTTTTGCATGTATATATATATATATATATATATATATATATATATATATATAAATATATATATATATATATATTTATGAGTTGCCATTTCATTTACATTTCAACTCTTACTTAGTTCTATTAGCAACGCATGCCACACTGTCAATAATCTGTACAATCTTACCTGTTCTTATATGCCCCATCAGCTATCACAACATATCCACGACAATGCCAGTGCGGCGGTGGCACGATGCTCTACTGTGGCAGATTTGCCAAGCTACGTCGATGGCCGCGCATCAGCGAGGAGGTGACGAATCTCTTCATCATACGCAACAATGTGACACTGAGAGAAAATCTATTTGCCAATTTGACGCGCCTCCAGAAGCTGTAAGTGCACTCTAGCCCATATGCTTACCACCTATAATAAATGTATATATCTTAATCTCTAGCACGCTCAAACACAACAACATATCACGGCTGCCACCGGGCTGCTTTAGTGGCTTGCCGCATCTGGAACGCCTCGAGCTGGGCCATAATAATTTTAGCCAATTGCCGCATGGCATACTCAAAGATCTGCCAGCGCTGCAGTGGCTGTTCCTGGTTAACAATCAGCTGCGCTCTTTTCCCATGGACCACTTGGCCGCCATGCATAAGCTGGAGTGGCTCGTCCTGAGCCACAATCGCCTGACCCTGCGGAATGAGCAGCTGTCCAAGAGTCCGAAGCTTGTCGAAATGTAAGTAACATAAGTAACTGGAACTGGGTCTGGGCTAAATGTTGCCGCTATTTGTTAGATTAAAAAACAACAACAGCAAAAATAGGAATATTTGTTAAGGTCCTGTACTCGTTCAGTTGATGTATTCAAGCGTGAAATGCTTTACAGTGTCTGCGTCTCTGTCTGTGACACTGGCTGGAACCGCCAGCATTTTTTTTTTTGGGGGCGGGTCGAGCACCATCAAGTGCAGTTGGGCATGTGTTGTGCCCTTAATGGAGGGTTATGGCATGGGTGTAGCAGTTATAAGCCATTATGATGTGCCATGGATGGCATAATAACAGTTGGCATTTAAAGCTGCCAAAACACAAATAAAGCTAGCCAGTTTAATATAGAAATTGAAAATATATTGAATTTTGGGGCACAAGCCTCTGAGAAGACGGAAGATTGAATTATAATACATATCTATTTTATATTTATTATTATTGTTGAATTTTATTTTATTTTATTTATGATACTATTTATATCATAAATATTTCATGAGCAATTGCACGCCTCACTTTAAAAAGCCTTTAAACTTAATATACCATAGTGCGATTTATTGCCCTGCTTTTTAGGCTTATTTCAAGCAACCACTAACTAACTAACTAACTAACCAACCCCCATATATCATTTGGTCAGGAGAGCGTGAAAAGATACAATCAGCTGGAGACCGTGGGTTAGATATAGTTACGAGCACTTAAATACTACTTTTAGCGGAGGGCGTTTGTGGTTAATGGTTTTTTCTGTTTCACAGATATGCCCTTACAAAAGATACTCTACCTAATTCTACTCGTTTGTTCAGCTTTTAAGATTTTCACATTAAGCTATGCGTTTTATTTAGGGAAAATCAGAGCCTGTTTGGGAGGCTTGCCCAGAAATTGGCGCAGAAAATGTTCCCACTTTTGAAATGATAAAATATCAACAGTTGAGATAATATTTTCATACCCTGAACCTATTGAAAATGGGTAAAAAGGGTATTATGTATTTGTGCAAATATATGTAACAGGCAGAAGGAAGCATCTCCGACCCCATAAAGTATATATATTCTTGATCAGCATCTTTGGCCGAATCGATATAGCCATGTCTGTCTGTCCGCCCGTCCGTCCGACCGCCCGACCATCCGTCCGCCCGTCCGTCCGTCTGTCCGCATGTATGAACGCAAGGATATCAGAACCTATAAGAGCTAGAGACTGGAAATTATAGGTGTAGGTCCTCCTTGTGCCTGCGCGTTTGCTTTGAATTCTATTAACAGCATTGCAATTGCGACTGTTTTCTGTGCTGCTATTTGAATTCGTTTCATTTTAAATAATACTTTATTGGTGTGGCGGTTAAGTAGAGTGGTATTAGTGTTGGAATAAGAGGGTTCAGGGTATTCTCTCTTCGGGATCTTCCTGCTAGAACCCCTTGTTAAAATTAGTTTAGGACCAAATATTCGATTTAGCTTAAAGTACAACACAATAAAAAATGTATTTATATAAACTTATGTTTCCAGTTAGACTCTATTTCTGCATGCTTGAATTTAGGGAAGTTCCCTTCGATTGAGGTCCACGGAAATATCATAATGTTTAATATGCAACAATTTTTGCTTAAATCTCGACTTTTTTTTATCAATTTTATTATATAAAAACAGAGCTTAAGTGCAGAGTATGCAGAGTTCTCTGCGAGCTGTAACTTCCTGTTTTAATCGTTTTTCCTTTTATTCTAATTGTTGCTGCACTTTATTTTCCAGCTTCTTGGATAACAATCGCATCGAGTATATTGGCGAGAAAACTTTTGCGCAATTGGATAATTTAGAGCTGCTGTAAGTTGAAATGGAAAAACCTAACTAGAATTTACCCTTTTACTAGCCCCAAGGACGCGCATATTAAGGCTGCCCCCAATACATTTGGCCATTTCACTTATTGTTTTTCTGTTTTGGTATTTTATTTTAAATGCTGCAAACGGCTGCCTGCCATCGTCCCAGCGTGCCCCTTGCACTAAACTCTTAACAAAAAGTGTCGAAAAGTCTATTGAAATATGTTGTACTTAGGTTTTATGGTGCGTATGCGTAATTTTTACTCTTGGCTGCATTTGCTTTCATTTCGTTTTCGGCTGCGCTATCATCGGCGCTGCTACAAGATTTATATGGGTTACATTTGCCTGGCAATATCCCTCAAATCCTAGTCCCAAAACCCTCCCACTGCCAGACTAGCAGACTAGCAGTCAGCAAAATTGAAGCGGAGAGAGAATTTCAAACAAATTGTGCATACGCACAGTTGACGCAGTTGAGATACTATTGGTATATCAGCTGAACATGCTATTCAATTGGACACCTTAGACGCTTGAATTATGCGTCAATAAGCATAAATTTCACTTACAATTGTTTACACATATGCTCCAAAGCAAATACTTAAACGTAAATCGAGACATGCAAATTGCCTGCATGTGTGTGGGTGCTAACCTGTGAGGGTGTGTGGCCTATAATTCAGTCATATCTCTAGCAGTGTGGCAATTTGAAAACATTTATCAGGCATCTTCGTCTGCCTTCGGGTGCACACAATCATTAATTTATGCATCAATAGCTGACAATATAAGTCAATGGGTCGTCTGGGAGCCCGGCGTGTTGGTAAGTGAAAATAAATCAGCATCACAAATTGCCGCACGTAAATAAATGTGTGTGTGTGTGTGCCCCTGCACAAGCGAAAACTGGCTTAGGCTGACACCCGCTGCGTATACGCAATATTTTGTAGCTCATCTAAGTTTGCCTTACAATGATTTGCAAAATAGCTGAATGAATTTTACCACAGACAATAGACTGAAAAAAGAATTTGCTTATCACCAGGAAATATTTAGCTCTGTATATAATGCAATAATCCTAGATCTGACTTTATTAAATCGAGCTCTTTCGGTTGTAGGTATCTTTAATGACTTTCACTTCGATTAAAGATGTCCAATATTCGGTAGACTGAAAATCTATTGCATAAATTTGAATAAAATATTTGTGATTTCAGAACCAACTACATTTTGCTCAAAAATTGTGAGCTAACCCTATTTCCGATATAAACTGTTTTTCTCTAACTTGCAATATCTGCTCCTGAAAGTATGCAGCAGAATTTTGCAATAGTCAAATGTTTGCCGACCTATTTGTGATTTGTGCTCACCTAAATGAAATCAATGCCCAAAAATTAATTTGTTCTCTTAATTTTCAGGCAATTAATAAACAAGCAACAATTTAATAAAATATTTTTTCATGCCTAACTTCCCTTCCACAGCGATCTTCAGTACAACCTTATCACACACATCCACGTGAAAGCCTTTGCAAATCTAACTGCCATTTCAGATATGTGAGTATATATTTATATATATATTAAGTTATTAAATATGAAGCGGACGCTAAGCATGAATTATGGGGCGCAGCACTAATTAGCATAAAAACATAACTAATGCCCCCTTGGGCCGGGTAAATAAACTCGCCAATTGGTCTGAGAACAAACAAAGGCAAAGCTGGACAATTGCTGAAATGGCCAATAAAGAACCGAAAAATTATTTTCGGGAGCAGTGGCAAGCACAGCAAAATGAAAAGCCGTAAATTTTCAGAGTTCTTCCAAAGGGAAATCAAAGTTGGATTCTATTTTTTCCTTAACATCTATTTGCTTTGTTTTTTTATTATATAGGCAATTTATAGTTTATAGATAATCTACCGATTGTAATCGTTAAAATATCTATTTATAGCTATATCTATGACCACATCGATCACACATTCAATTTGGCATTTTATGATCTTGGGCACGCCTTCTAATTTGACTACTTATTGCATAAATTATTAGCTCGGAGCTAGTCGAGCCTTTATAGCCAACTCGTATAAAAGCTCTGTGTGTGTGCGTGTGTGTGTGTGCTTGTGGTAACTCACAACAAATAATACAATCTATAAACTAAAATGTTGCAGTGGCTCATAAAAATGTTAATAGCTGTGACGACAATTCACGTTCAAGGCAGATATGCTTAATATTGTAGAGATTTTTTCAGTTGTTCTTGGAAAGGACAACTTTAGGTGAATCATAAGAGATTGCACTTGAAGAATGCTTGTTTAATGTGAGTTTTTCTATGGATAATAGTGAACAATTTCATTTCATTTATTTAAACTTTTTTAATGGAACAACAAAAAAGGTTCTGTGGATTTATATTTATATTTATTATACCCTAAGCCCATTGAAAATTAGTAAAAAGGAAACAAATGCATTTAACGGGCAAAAGATGCAACTCCGAATATATATATATTTTTCAGCAGGATCAATCGCCGAGTTGATCTAGCCATATCCGTCTATCTGCCTAGCTGTCCGTTTGTTCGTCTATCCGTCCGTCTGTCTGTCCGCATGTATGAACGCAAGGATCTTAGAACCTTTAAGAGGTAGAGACTTGATATAGCTAGCGGCACCAGCCTCTTCCCCCGCCCCCCTCCCCCTCCCCAAGAAGAACCTTGTCATTTGTTGTTTCAAATATTTCATATATAATGTATATAATATATAATATTTGTAATATAAGCTAGCAAGCAACTTTAAAGATCTTGAAAGAACAGCTTGCAATATTATGAATAAATACTTAAATATTAAAAATGTATTATATTTACATTTAGAGATACATTTGTATCTTCAATCTGCCAGCCAAGTGTAAGAGTCCTCCAAACACAATTTATGGCTTAAATTCAGTTCGATTTCTTTAGCTTGTGCCGTTACTTATGCCATGCTCTGCTCGTATACACACATACACATAAATATATCAATATCATATTTAATAAATGTGGTCGCCGGTCTGCCAGCTACCCCAGTCTGGCACCAGGCTAAGGCGTTAATAAATTTACCAGCCCGACTAACATATACATCAGCATCAGCATATCAATGCCGAGACACACGCACACACACACGTTAAGAAATATGTTGTCACTTGTACAAAAAAAAAAAACCAAAAAACGACGAAAAAGATATTTAAGCAAATGTATCTGCAGCTTTTGTATCTTTGGACAACGCTGTCTGCGTGTTGACTTTTGGGCTACGGGGGCAAGTTGACGGCTTCAGGCGACGACAGCACCAGCAACAGCAACAGCAACAAATAAACAAATAGCATTATGGCCAAATAAAAATGCAAATAAATTTGTTTTTTATGCGAAAACAATTTCGACAAAGTAGCGCCCGGGTTTGGCTGATGGACAGCACATGAACTAGCTATGGGTTCGAGCCTTGCGCCGGCCAACCCGCTGCCATATAATGAAGGAGTTTATTGAAATTGGCGCTGTGCTTGGTCTTTTGGCCATTATTATCCCTAAAGTCATTGTTGGCAGCGAGTGAAATCCTTTGCTTGCCTGTTGATGTTGCCCGTCCCCAGTGTGTGGGCGTGTGTTCTTTAGCATGCAAATAATGCGCCTGCAAGCGTGCTGTGAATTTTTGAAAAGTCTCTCGGTTGCGCAGCGTCAAGTTCATAAAACAAATGTGACTTTTATGGCACTACGCTTTGTATCTCCCAGATACATATGTATCTGGAGCTGCGTGTGTGTGTGCGCGCGCCTGCCCGTGTTGTCTTCCTTTAAATGCCGCTCACATTTCTGCTGACTTGTTGTTTACTTGACCAGACCTTCCACCCACATTTTGTACAGTTGTCTAACATAAAAAATCGCTGCACTAATTTGATTTTTGCCGTTCCAACAAAATTCGCACTGGCAGCTCATTTTCTGGCTAGCTGCTTTCGGCCAACAAGTGTGCTCGCGCACGTGTACAGGGTGTCTTTTCTTGTGGCTCGACTGGAATTAAAGCGCAATGACGTTAATTGCGGCCAATGATTGTAATGCCAGGGCAAACACAGAAAATCACCCACGGCAAATGGCGCACGCGAGGACATTGCTCGAAAGGTTTCGCAGCGCAGTACGTGCCATTTCCACTGATTGGCCTAATACCCTTCATTTAATTGTATCAAATGCCAACAAATGGATCGACCCCACGCCCTTGTTTTTTTTTTTAATGCGTTGGTGGCTTGTCAGAATATACTTTTAGATTTATAATATTTTTAAATATTTAAAAAAACCCTTCTATTCGCTTTTTGTTTTTCAATTATACAAGGTATATATACAAACAATAATAAAGCGCATTTTTATAATTTTAAAATAATGCAAGAATTTCTTTTCAATACCTTTTTAAATTAATTTGAGTATTTTTTTTGTTTAAAAAATAAGCGCAATGTCATACTGTTTATGTTCTATGATGAATTATACTAAATTATTGCAGTAATTAAAATAAAAACGGTGCTCATATTAATGCAAAAATATCTTAAGATTGCTTTTAAAAAAAAAAACGATAACATTTATTGCAGTAAAATCAAATATACTCAATAAAAGTAGAACTATCTCTCCTCGGTTGGACACATTAATTAATAAAAATCTTGAATACATACAGGAATGCCCCAACTACAATTAAAATGTTTAACAAATTATTTAATGCAACTTAAAATTCGTTTAAAAATATGCAGGAATACCCCAACTAATTATTTAAAAGTAAAAACATTTTCATTGTTTAGTGCAGCAAAATATTTTCATATAGTTGCACTTTCTACCTTAAAACTAGACGGACTTTAGGCCTTTGTACTAGGCTTAAGACACATTAAGGGCATGCATCATGAAATAAGAATTCTGTGTAGGGCAGAGCATTCAGGCAGTCGTTGTTTGCCAATTGAGTTACATTTTAAGCCGCAATTCGTGTTGTGCCCTAGCACTAATACAACTATGGGCAGCTATTTGACATGTTGTTAAATGTGCATTGACCGACCCGCTGCCCACCTTATTTTGTGTGTCTCCCTCCCTGTGTGTGTGTGTGTGTGTACGCGCGTGGGCGCTCTTCTGACGCATTATGTTGCCTACTTTCGTGCGCAGACAACCGCAGAGCACACACATGTATGCGTGTGCCTGAGCAAAAGCAATGGGCATTACATGGGCCACTTATTTGCCGGAGGAAGGGAGTGAGGTGGTAGGCACTTATTACAGGCTGGCAACTTGTTGCCGCCGCTTGTGAAATATGTTAATTGTCGTCTGAAATTATCAAAGGCCCAAAACATCTGCCCCGACATTTATGCACTGTTATTAAGTAGCCTTTTTAATGCCTGGACAACCAGGGCTCAAAGCCTGCCCCTTTTTTGTGGCACTAAGTGTCGCAGAATTAACATAAAATTGCGGGACAGGCATCGATCGAGTGGAGGTGGGGCAGCGACAGCATTATCAAAAAGCAATTTATGCTGCAAGTAAAACATTTACTTTATGGTTCAGCTAGTGCCAACACACACAACAAACCCTTCTCACGGCCATCCCCTTAACCAAACAGCATGGAATGCAACTTTATAGCTGGCGAGCAATTACCAGCTCTGGCTGTTTGCTGGATACGAGCTGCTGTGCGCGAGGGTTGTCTCTGATGGGGGGAGGGAGAGCGTGTCGAATTGTCTTTGTGCGGCAAGCCATAAAAACAAACTGTTTTTAGTTGACGCCGGCATTGATTGAGCAGACAAGTGCAACGAATGGAGCTAAATAGCATCAACATCAGCTGCTGCACTTCACAGACGCAAGCGCGCGGACACGGGGCAGAGATGAACGGAAGCGGGCAAACGGGAGATGAGCGGATGAGCGCTGGCTACGGCTGGAGCCAACAGCGACGTCTGCAAGCTGTCATGAATGATGCGCTTTTTCCTGTGACTGAGCAGGCCACAACACCCAATTCTACAACACAACACAAACCCCCGGACCCCCCCCCCCCCCCCCCCCCCCCCACCCATCCGAAGATAAACTATAAATGTGTGCAGTGATTTATATCAAATACACACACACACAACCACACAGAGCTATTAAATAAGAATTTTCGTTATTATGTCGCACATAGTTTTGTTATTCGTGTAGATTTTATTGTGCGACTTTTAAAGCTGTTGCGTTTGAGTAATAAAAGGGGAAAAAAAGAAAACTTTTTAAAGACCCTACCCCTAGATATGTATTTCGCACATATCCAAATGCACATGTATGTAATCCGGCAGTTGAAAGCGTCAACAAATGTTGTCTTGTGTTTTTTTTCTTTTTTTTGCTTTTATCAGCTTAAAATTCCTGTGCGCCCATTATTTGGCTTACGCGGCGTATGCGCAATCTTCTGCTCTGTATAGACGGCTCATTTCATGCATTTTTTTCACTCCTATTTTCTCTGCTTTTATAGCCGGCTCATTGGCAATCCCATTAGGGAATTATCTGGCGAAACATTTCTGTACAACACACACCTGGAGGCGCTGTAAGTAAAGAATAATGCAATTTTTTTGACTTTAAGTAGGGGCAGGCATCTGCTATTTTGGGCTAAAGAATTAATTTGGATTTATGTTATGAATATGAGACATAAGATTACCTTGAGTCTTGTCTCTGTATCAAATTTTCTTGAGCAGTTGAAAAGACATTTTGAAGAAAGTTTATATTGTTTCAAAATAATTTAATATTACTATATTTCTATATGTATTATTTGTATGCTCTTAAACAGCTCCCTGGCGAACATGCCGCTGCCCATAGACCGCAATCTAATAAAATCTCTTAACGTATCCTTTTTGAATCTAACCGGAATCGAGTTCGAACGCATTGACTTTGCGGCACTTAATGAGATACGGAATCTTAAGTACATAGTCTTCGATCGTTTCTACTACTGCTCCATGACGCCGCATGTGCTGATGTGCAAGCCCAAATCGGATGGGGTTAGCTCGTTAAAGGATCTGTTGAGCAAGCCCTCGTTGCGCCACTCCACCTGGTTCATGGCAACGCTCTCCATAGCTGGCAACCTGATGGTGCTCTGGGGCCGTTTCATCTATCGCGATGAAAATGTGGCGGTGACCATGGTCATTAGAAATCTGGCGCTGGCCGATCTGCTGATGGGCTTCTATCTGCTCATCATTGGCGTGCAGGACTTTCGCTTCAGGGATGAGTATCACAAGTATGTATGCGACATATATGTGCCATATAGTTTGACCAATATATCGCTTTTTAGGGTGGCCCGCGATTGGATAAGCTCGTGGCAATGCAAGGCAATTGGCACGCTGGCTGTCAGCTCCTCGGAGGTGTCCATGCTTATATTGGCCTTTATGTCGCTGGAACGTTTTCTGCTTATTGCGGACCCATTTCGTGGCCACCGAGCAATCAGCGTACGCATCATTTACTTCTCGCTGCTGTGCATTTGGGTTACTGGCGTGGGTCTGGCCATTACGCCCGTGGTCATCTGGTCGTCCAGCACAACGGACTTCTATGGCACCCATTCGGGCACCTGTTTTCCCTTGTTCATTCATGAGGCCTATCCCCTGGGCTGGCAGTACTCGGCCTTTGTGTTTCTGGGCGTCAATTTGCTGCTGCTGCTTATGATTGCCCTCTTGTATACGGCTCTGTTAATATCTATTTGGCGTACCCGCAGCGCCACGCCCCTTTCGCTGTTGGACTGCGAATTTGCGGTGCGTTTCTTTTTTATTGTACTCACAGATATGCTGTGCTGGGCACCGATTATAGCCATGAAAATTTGGGTTTTCTTCAAATATAATATCTCGGATGATATTTATGCCTGGCTGGTGGTCTTTATATTACCGCTCAACTCTGCAGTCAATCCGCTGCTTTACACCTTTACCACGCCCAAATATCGCAATCAAATCCTGTTGCGCGGCTGGAAGAAGATAACGTCAAGGAAACGCACCGAGACGGGACATGGTAATGTAGCCAATACAACAACGGGCACTGCGACGGGCTCCTCACAGAATCCGGAAGAATATACCACAGCCACAGGCATAAAGTCTATGCCATTGGCATTGACGCTAAGCCACTGAATTGCTGGTCAACCTTACCAATTTTTTTCGTACTCTTCATTATGTCTAAATACTCTAACCATATATATGATATATATGTATCTATATGTGTCTATATGTGCATCCAAGTCATTGTTAACCAATCCAACAAAAGCGTGAAATACATTTAATGTGATATTTGTAAAATACGGTTAACTTTTTTGTTGGGACTGGGCTTAACTTTAGAAATTTCCAAACTTATGTCCTTAATGAAATTAAAACAAGTGGTTCTAGTCGGGAGCTCCCGACTAGGGGTTACCCTGAAACCTCGTCTTCCAACATCAAATATATATATATATATATATATATATATATATATCGATTGCTCGGAAACGGAGTAAGTTATAAGTTAACAAACTCGATCTGCGCGGGAACTAGGAGCATCTACATCTAAAATTTCAAGTCACTAGCTCTTATAGGTTCTGAGAACCTTGCGTTCATACATACGGACAGACGGACGGACGGACAGATAGACGGACATGGCTAGATCGACTCGGCTATTGATGCTGATCAAGAATATATATACTTTATGGGGTCGGAGAAGCTTCCTTCTGCCTGTCACATAAATTTGGATTTTGCACAAATACAATATACCCTTTACCCATTTTTAAGGGGTTCAGGGTATAAAAATAAATTCCAAGCCAAGGCTTGAACCAAAATAATGTGGAAAAGTCGATTCACAAACCGAATCCCAAAACACGAACTTGGTTCGAAGCGTCAAACCAATGAAATCTTATTTCTTGATTTGCAGCCATTTGTTTAAATTAACTTTTTATGAGTATTTTTGCATTAACATCTTTTGTTTTGTAACATTCGACTACGTCCGAGTCCATCATTAAACAGAGCTTAAATGTTTGATGATGTTTGCCCGTCTACCTGAGGAGAAGCCGTCGCCAGGTTGCATAAATGCACTCAGCTGTCATTAGTTGCGCCATCAAGCTCCTCCTGCATTTCCTGCTGCTCCCCCTGCTGCTGTGGCACCTTAAGCTTGGCCAGCACACGCTTAGAGCGCATTATATGGAATTTACGCATGGACTCCAGTTGCTCCAGTGTCAGTTGCATGTTGTGTTTGCGTTGTGCGTGCAGGCGCAGTCTGCAACAGAGATTACAAATTAATAGTAGGAAGGCAAATGAGGGAGGGATAACAGGACTGACTTGTAACGAGCCGGAAATCCTTGCTGACAGACATTGCACTCGAATGGCATCTCGGTGTGAGTGCATTCGTGATTGCGCAGTGCCGAAGATGAGGTAAACAGCTTGCCACAACTGCCAAATTGGCAGAGAAAACGTGCGCTGCCGTGCTGCACCTGCTGATGGACAGTCAGGTGGGAGCGTTGCGCAAACTTGCGATCGCACTGATCACAGTCAAAGGGAAAGAAACCGTTGTGATAGCGCATGTGAATTTCAAGACCCTTGGCAATGGCAAATACCTTACCGCAGATGGTGCAGGCGCTGCCCGACTTCTTGTGCTGCGTATCCACGTGCACCTTGAGCGCCTGCTGGGTGAGATAAAAGCGATCGCAGACGTTGCACTTGAAGTGCGGCCGATCCGATAGATGTATGAGCTGATGCTTCAGCATGTGCGAATGATTGCGAAACGGTTTCTTGCAGAACTGGCAGCTAAATGGGCCCAAGAAACGTTGGCGGGGAATAACATCATTAGCCGTGCGGAAGGCTATGTTTGTGGCAGTGCTCATAGTTTCCGGTTCACTGGCCGATTGGTCTGCAGCCGGTTCCTCCAGCTCCACATCGCTTAAGGTATCTTCTATAACATGCGGATCTTCTACTAAATGTTTATCAAACTCTATGGCCAGCACATGTTCCTCGCCATCCTTGTTGTCTTTGTCGATCTGTTCGGAGTGCTCTTCCTTTTCAGCTTCACTGTGCATGTTTTTTAAGTGCTTGTTTGCTAACGCAACTTTTTTGTAGAAATCATATGCCCACTGTAGCTCCACACCGCAGTGCTTGCACAATTTGTGGGGCTCATGCTCCCCGCAGTCCAGCAGATTGTCCTTTGTACATATCTCATAGCAATCGTAATATGTAAGTTGTGCGTCCTCGTCATATATCAAATTCATGTCTAGCATCTGGGCGCGATGCGGCTGCTCAAGACAAACGCGACAGCAGTTGCCCAAATCTTCAATCAAGATTGCAGCAATAGCCACAGTCATTACAATTTAAAATAAAAAAAGGAGCTTTAAGCGCGGACTTTAAATTGCGAATATAAACAAACTTTCGGGCAAAGGAGACCAAACACAGCGCAGCTCTTAGAGATGTGCAAAAACAATGGTCTTCGTAACAAAACGTATCGAAAAGTAATATCGAAATAAAAATCACAGTTTTCGAATATTCACAGCTCACCACTAACTATAGTCGATAGCAATAACCCTCAACTGCATCGTTTTTGAGGGGGTCACACTGGTACCGGCTTATGTTTTGACATTCAATCGACGATTTAAATCCCTGTGCAGCCACCCAACAATCATAATGGAGATTGAGCCTAGGACGACATTGGTACCCGATTTGGAGCATCCAGATGACGGCCAGTACATTTGGCTGCCAATTCTAGTGCTATTGGGAGTTATTGTGCTCGCGGGTCTGGTAACTTTTACTTTTACCATCTTATCTCTATTGATATTTGTACAACTGCATTTCCCTTATTTGCATATGCGTTTATACAAACCACATTAAGGTTTATGCCATGTCACGTAGCCGTCGTTCACTCAACTGCGTTTACTTCAAACGTCGCAGTGCCACGCGTAATGGCTACGCCAATGTCGACGAAGAGGATTCAGATGTATCCATGGTTGGTGCAGATGATTTTGGAGAATCAAATGCCATAACAAGTCTCCTGGATGCTCGCTTACATATAGGACCTGTGTGTACTATTCGTTTGTCTTTATATAGTCTATGTTAACTGTATTTATTAACAGCGATCCGAGGGTAATCGACAGTCGAGCCAATTACACCTTGATGCAGATGACATCGCCTTGCGTACCTAGCTGAGGGATTTCCCACAGTGCTTTAACAGAGGACAATCGCTTCCAAATTAAGGGAAACAAAAGACTAATTACTGGCTTACATTGTTGCATACACACTTTCATTTTATTGTCTACGTTATCTTTTGCTGTTAACGTCAGCTTAAAGTGAAGCGTAACTAATACGCCTTGTCTAAACGTGCTAGACATTTGTACATTTCTTAAAAATATGTGCCTATTTTCGCTGTTAATCAACGGTATTAGCGGCGTCTAATAGACGCGTTGTTAGATCATAAAAACCAAAGAAAAATGCACCGCCCAGTGTTATCCAGAGCACGCGTGGCACAATGCCGGCAAACAAACTAGAATAGATAATAAATATACATACGAACGAAACACAATAACTATATCATTCGTATAATGTTTACCCGCTGATGCCGCGCTCCATATAAATGCCATGCAGTACAGCTGGTATGGTGCGCCGCCGCGCCAAGCTCTCCCGATCTGCGAGCATTATGCGCGTCTTGACCACATCCAGCGGCGTTGTTAAACCAGCCGCAATGCCACCCGCAACGGCGCCACACAGAGCAACAGAGAAGGGTGTCGAGTCATAGCCCGTCACTGGCGTCCACTGTAGCTTAAAGTATTCCCACAACGGGAACTGTATGAAACTGAAAGGGATTTCACGCATGATCGTTGAACCAAAGCCTCGATAGAGTCCACGTCGCAGACCCTCAGTGCTATAGGCGCGCAATAGAATTTGCAGCGCCGTCTGGTGCTGTTTGTGGCCCAAAAGCGTTTGGGAACGTTGTTTGGCAATTTCTACAGGTACACGTATGAGGCAGGCGAGCTATGAGAGATGCAGAGGATAGCTTAATAAAGTTCTTTGAGCCAACTGCAGCTACTTACCACTTCCGCGCTAGAGGCAGCTGCCATGTGAACAAAAGGTGAATCTTTGGTGTTGCTCACGGAGCTCAGCAGCTGCTTGCCACACTCGTATGTGCAAAAGAATAAGGCGGCAGTGGGTGCGCTGCCAGCTGCCGCTGGCGCCAAGCCTTTGTATATGCCACGAAAGCCGCCGGCGCGCCAGAAACCCAATTCGCTTTGTAAACGCGTCTTAACCGTATCGATTGGAAAGAGTGCAATATCCACAACAAATCCCGCGACGCCACCAGCCTAAAATGCATAAACATAACAGATTGAATTTGTATTTGATATCATGTAACAACTTACGATAAGCGCGTGCAGAAATGTCAGCTTGGAGACCGGCTCCTGCATATCGATTTGCGCCGGAATTGCAGCGGGCGCTAGTTCCGCTGTCATTTGTTAGTATAGTGTTTAGCAATTGGTTGTCCTATAAACACATGCTGCAACTCAGTTGTTTTTATTTAAAAACAAACTCCAAACGAATGTGGTTGTTAACGTAACCGCAACATCAGGAAATAATACACCAGCGCGCCGAAGATTGCATACGCTTCGGCATACATGAAGGTATTGTGTGTGCTTGTACAAATAAAATAAAAGTGTTTAAATTTAATTACAAAAAGATTTATCACTATTACTTTAATTGCTTTAATTACTGAAGTCTTAATAGAGCGCATTAAATGAGCATGCGTTTTTTCTAATCGAGATTTCTACTGAATATATTGACAACTATAAATAGTCATTTAGAAATTTGTTTTTTAATGCGCACATTCGCTTCAAATTAAATACAAAATAAATTCGTTTAAAACATTTAGGTGTACTTTTTAATATAATTTTACAAGTTGTTACAAACGTAATGACAGCCACATAATTCTCTTCCAAATTTAAAGAATATTTATGACGTCACGGATTTGCGCCAGTGCTGCCAAGTCGATAGCTCATTTGTTTACGAATCGATAATTTTGCTTTATTCATAACGAAAAAATATCGCTTCGCAAACATATGGTTTTGCGTTTTGGCCGTGGTTACTGACAGCAATAAGAAAAGGGTTGAGCAGCTTTGCACGGCGCACTTGAAAAGGCAAATAAATCACAGAACGAAACATGGCCATACGTTTGACGCACAGATTACTGCAGGCCCAGGTGCCGTTTCTGACGCGCGTAAGTTGTGACCAGTAGACCAGTCCCCTAGTTGACCAACGGAGCGGCTGGCCAAGAAAATTACATAATGTGCTGACTGTGGAGCATGGATAAAAACTGAACTGAGAATTCAATTTTGCGACCTTTGCAGGGCTATCCGCTGCTCGTGACTAAGGAGAAGACCGAGGATGTGGCTCATACGAAATCTAAGTTGCAAAGGAAACTAACGGTACATTTTTGAGGTTATAGAACTAATATATGTATTAGTAACTGCATCTGCTGCTGCTCCACCAGGGCACCGATATACCCTCGGCGCAATATGGCGGTCGCCATGGAGTCACTATGCTGCCTGGCGGCGGCATTGGGCCAGAATTGATGGGCTATGTGCGTGAAATCTTTAGGTACTGTGGCGCACCCATTGATTTTGAGGTAATCGACATCGATCCCTCCACCGAGGGTAACGATGATCTGGAGTATGCGATCACCTCCATCAAGCGTAATGGCGTTGCGCTCAAGGGAAACATTGAGACCAAGTCACATAGCCTGGATGAAACTTCACGCAATGTGGCTATACGTAATGAGCTGGATCTCTACGTGAATGTCGTGCACTGCAAATCATATCCAGGCATTCCTGCTCGTCACAAGGACGTTGACATTGTTCTCATCCGCCAAAACACGGACGGTGAGTATGCCATGCTGGAGCACGAGTCTGTCCAAGGCGTTGTGGAGAGCATGAAGGTGGTGACTATCGACAATGCTGAGCGTGTGGCACGGTATGCCTTCGAGTTTGCGCGCCAGAACAATCGCAAGCGCGTGACAACCGTACACAAGGCGAACATCATGAAGCTCTCGGACGGTCTCTTCCTGGATGTGGCCAATCGTGTGCACAAAGATTATCCGGAGATAGAGCACAACAACATGATCATTGACAATACTTGCATGCAGGCTGTTTCGAATCCGCATCAGTTTGATGTCATGAATATGACCAATTTGTATGGCACCATTGTGTCGAATGTGCTTTGTGGATTGATTGGCGGCGCCGGCCTCATCTCTGGACGCAACTATGGCGATCACGTGAGTATCGTAGTTTAGTGTTATGTATATGGTTTATAGTTTGTTTTGCTTTTAGTTTGCTGTCTTTGAGCCCGGCACCCGTAACACTGGCACTGCTATTGCTGGCAAGAATATTGCCAATCCCGTGGCCATGATCAATGCCAGCATTGATATGTTGAATCATTTGGGTCACAAGGATCATGCCAAGGTTATCTATGATGCCACCTACCATACGATTGTCAATGATGCCATACGCACGCCAGGTTTGATATATGAAAAGCAAGTCGGTGTCGAATTTTGAATGTCAATTCCAAGCTGCCTTATTTGGAATTTGGTTCAATTCTGCACAGGCCTATTCAACATTATAAAACTCGATATTTTATAACATTACCTTTCCTCTCCATATAGATCTGGGCGGCACTAACAGCAGCACCGACGTAGTTGAGAACATACTCAAGATCTTGAGTACAAAGCGTGTCAATTGGTAAAATAATTAACCTGAATTTAACATTTAAGCATATTTGTTTTTGAGAGAGCAGGAGACGTTCGCTTCAGTTGGCGCTCTCCTTTAGTGCTGTATTTAGTCGTATAGAGTATCTATATGTACCATCTATTCGCTTATCCTATTTACTTCACTGTTACACGATGCTGTTAAATGCTGCGCCTATTTTGTTTGTATTATTTAATAATTTCATGCTCTTTTGTATTATTTTCACTTCAACTTGAACAGAACTGTAAGTGTTATACGTAACTTTGCTGTTAAAACTGTTATACTTAACTGTATCTAACCCCAAACCCCAAACACAAACACGAAATTTACTAATTTTATAACAACATATGTTTTGCCTTAAGTTGTTTTATGTTCTTTTTTTTATCGATTCTAAGTAGTAGTATTACCCGTAGTGCCCACAACACACACAAACACACAGAAACACTCACACGTATGTAGCTGCGTCAACACCATTGTATTCCTTTTGAATGTATACCCAAAGTATTTATATGTGCAAATCTAACCGACATATTTACATTTATTTTTCTACTCCCCAAAAATACCATGCTTAACCGTTCCACAGGCCACATGGAAACTATTTCAACCAGTCTTAGGCACCCTTTCCGCATACGAAAAGTCAAAGCCATACTAAACCGCAAACAAATTAAAAAAAAACCCAAACAAATAAAATTTCATATTAACCCTGAATTAAGCCAATCAGAGCCAACTGTTAAAACGAATTATTTCACCCTTAAGCCAATGCATAAAGCGGTTATTGTGATGTCAATAAATATAATTAGAAGCAATCCATTTATTTATTTACGTGGTCAAAATCAAAACATTTGCGCTGCTTTACCAAACAAATCTCCCCCCGGGCTAAGTGTTATGTGTTCTGTGCACCTCCGATGTTCAAAGTTGTATACTACAGGTAATATGCATTTTAATGGCAGAACACTATATATATATTGACTATATAATATGATACTTTATTTACTAGCATCTAACTCATTTTATTTGTTCTATTTCACAGAATTTCTTACGCTCAGCAATGTTTTGAACATGACCGACTTTGACTCTTTAATTTGTTCACCCATTAGGCATATACATAATCCTTAAGCAAAAACAATTCAACCTACTCTATTTTGCAAGTTTTGAAGGTGTACAGTGAAGTCATATAATTGTTTATTACAAACATAATTATGATAATATTAAATTAAATTCAGACAAAATGTATTATTCTGTTCGAATATTTATTAAATAACGAAAATAACAAATTCCTCAAATTTATGAGTTTTATTATCGAAAAAATATAGAAGTATACTTCAATTTCATATTACAGTCAATTCTCTGCGAAGGAACAAACCCAAAACTCGAAATTCGCATGTGCGGCCAAATGTTAACGATCGGCACACAAGGGTTAAGACTCAGCTGTTACGAGCCCTTAGGCACTACAATAGAGTATAGAATCAAGAAAATCGCGAATTTCCCATAAGTAGCAACCGATCAGAGCTAAACTCCTACGAATGATGCTCATTTCATTTGAATATGTTGAAATCCCTATTAAAATGTGGACAAAAGGCATACAAGGGCTAATACCCATTAGCTGCGGCAAAATATCCATCCAATTTTAACAATGGGTTAATCTTTGTATACATCAATACAAACACAAAAACATTTGCTAGTTTCGGTCACTTTATATCAGAAAATTTTGTTTTTATTTAACCTTAAAAAAAAACGTCGACAAATAAATCAAGAGACCTCCACAGATATAGTAGCCGCTTAGAAACGCAGCTTCTGGAAGAACCACTTGTTCTTGCCCTCTTTGTACACCGACTCGAATTTGACGCGAGTCTGGAAACGATGCGTCTTGCGCTTAACGGGATCCTTTAGATCCTTGGGCGACAGTTTCTCGAAGCTGATGTCATGCGCTGTGTAGCGTGTGGGCATCAGATGGTTGTAGTTCAGGCTCTTCAGGAAGGGCTTGATCTTGGACTTCTTCTTCAACTTGTTCTTGCCCATCTTCTTGGTCACCTTGCGTGGGTATCTGTCGATGCCGGCAACGAGCGCATGACCGAAGGGCTTCTCCGGCGTACCATCATCGGAGGTCTTCACAATGATGGCCTTGCGGCCGGCGTAACGTCCACTAAGGACGATTACGATTTTGCCCTGTTTCATAATTTTCCTCATCTTGGCGGCTGTACAAGCAAACGAGTCGAATCCATTGATGTTGTTGTTGGCAGCGATGTAGACGTTAGCATCGAGAGACATGCAAAGTAAATGTAAAATAAATGCAAGGAATTAGCACAAAATCACTTTTATGTCGTTCATAGCACTTAAACAAATGTTGTCAACCAATTATTTGCACTAGCATGTAATTTTTTAATATCATTATTCAATAAGAATATTTTAATTTGTTTCGCTATTTTCACAATTCTTTTGCGTGACCAAAATATGTTTGAGTTAGACAATATTTGTATACAGGCATAGTTTACACTATTATCATTTCATTTGTCCTTGTAATAATTGACGTTGTTTTGATAATACACCAAACTTATAAGATTTTTTTTTAGGCATAGTTTTAACGCGAACTTACAGGTCTGTTCGCTGACCGGAAAAGAAAGAAAAGAGTGACAGCTACGCTGACAGTTGGCAGCACGCTTGGCGTTGCCACTTAGGGCTGTTTTATCGATTGCAAAGATCTGGCAGCGCTTAAAATAAAACGCTAGTTCACGCACAACAGTTGCTAAACAGTTGAGTTGCTTAAAACAGTGTAATAGATTGTTCTATATTTTTAAATAGAAAGTTTTATGTATGCAAGATGCAGCTAATCTCATATTATTTTTAAAGTACTGTTTAGTAAGTTGCAGCAAATCCTTTATTATATTTATTCAAGTGTAAAGCCTTACCTCACCTCGATCATTTAAGAAAAAGTGAGTGCTTCATTCTATTGCGAATATTACAAGAAATATTATGAGTAAACAAAAACAAAAGATTTAGGTGTAATTAACAGCTTAAGGCAAAAAATAACTATATATACTCCATGCCTGTTGAAACATGACTGCCCGTTCACATGCCGTTGCGAAACACCATTATGACGCTAACTTTATCCAAGCGATTTTTAATGTTGTAACGACTGCCTGTAAGAGAATTTATTAAAGAAATATTTTATATGTGTGGGGTAGTTACTTGGCAAATGGTTACCCTTTTTAATTTCTATAGTATCTCCCGTGTACAATATATCTTGGTAGCTCTCCTTCGAGTTCGGGTTGATAATCTCAAACCCAAATTGGCCGTGAAGCGCCACAAAACGCTGTGGCAGAAAGACACAAAATTATACTTTATTAAATTAATTATTTTATAAAAACGCACCAATGTGTTAGTCTTGGCGCGTTTCAAGCCGCGTTGTTGCAACGGCTGGAAGCGCATATAGCCCATGGAGTAGAGATCGTCGGTATGATAGAAGGCATACTCAATGCCGTCAATCTTCGAGAAGTGTAAGTTGGCTGCACGTGCTGCAAGCAACAAATAATATTAATTATGAATTATGATACATATATAGTCATATAGATTAGTAACCTACAAACGGTCATGGAATCGGTCTTGATTTCGCTAACTTCACTGGTGTCTGGCAGCACATCCCTGTCGCCACATAGCCAGGCCATTAGGGTTTCCGATGATTGCTCGTTCGACTGATTGCGGAGCGGGGCAACTGGTGGCAAGTCAGGCGTTTGTTCCAAGTCCGGCATAGTGATCTCCTGTTCTTCCGTTTGAGCAACTGTAGCGTTATCTTGCTTCTTCTTGCTACCTTTCTTGGATTTAGTTGTTTCATTTAACTGCTTAGCGCTAGCCACGGCTGGCGTCCTCTTTTTGCGGTCACTTCTTTTAGGCTCAGCTGGCTGCGCTACTGGCACATCATCCGCCTCTTCTTGTTCGGTTATGCCGCTAAGACGGCTTATGCCTGAAATGGCATCCGCATCGCTTGATTCGCTGTTCTGATGCTGCAGTGGCGCCCGCTTGCGCTTGCCACTCGTACCGCTGGTTGGAGTAGCTGCTGCATTGCGCGGCGTGCTGCTGGACAAAGGTGGTCTTTTCATCAAGGAATTGCCGCCAGCTGCAGCTGCTCGCTTCTTCGGCTTGCTGGCCTTTAATGGGGGCTCAAACGTTTTGCGCATAAACATGAAGGGATCGCTTATGGTGTGCACCCAAGTGTTGCAGAGCTGCACCTGCCCGCGTCTGGAACGACGCACTCCGGCTATGGCAGAGAGCGAGTGAAAAATACGTTAATAATTGCTTTTATTCATAAAGTACTTGTGCTTACTTGTGTTGGCATCGGCTTCGTCTTCATTCTCACCCGACGGCAGCGTCTCGTTGGCTAGATTAATGCGCAGATTACTTAGTTGTCGCTCCAGATAACTCTTTTGATTACGCTTGGCACGTGGCGCTGGCGCCGTTGGTTTCTTAAAGACATCGTCTGAAAGCGGCGGTTTCTGTGCTTGTTGTTCCTGAATGGCGGTTTCCTGTTGCTCCTGCAGGTGCTCTTGTTGGCGAGTTTCCTGCTGTTGCTCTTTTTGCTGTTGCTCCTGCTGGTGCTTCTCCTTTTGCTGCTGCTCCAGTAAAAACTTCTCTTTCTGCTGCTCCTCTTTTTGATGTTTCGCATGCT
The DNA here is from genome assembly GCF_003285875.2 of Drosophila novamexicana. Classification (NCBI taxonomy): domain Eukaryota; kingdom Metazoa; phylum Arthropoda; class Insecta; order Diptera; family Drosophilidae; genus Drosophila; species Drosophila novamexicana. Next base: position 2,934,945 of record NW_020824821.1, on the reverse strand, counting down.
TCTTTTCCTGCTGCTGTTTTGCCTGCTCCTTTTCCTGTTGCAGCTTCTCCGCCTGCTTTCTCTCCCTCTGCCTTACCTGCTGCTGACTTTCCTCCTCCGCGTGCTGTATCTGCTTGAGCTGCCTCTCTTTCTCCTTCTGCTGCTTTTCCTGCTTGCTCCGCTGCCTAGAAGTATTCAGCCGCAGAGATTTTTGCGCGGCTCTGCTAGTGCTTGGCTGATCACTTGTCATAGTCTCCTCCAGCGTTGACGGCTGAGTTGTGGGAGCTTGCTCTATCAACTTTTCAATATGTGAATTAAACTCTGATGGAGGCATCAGTTGTTGCTCCTGCAGCTGCAACTCTTCCTCTACTTCTGTTACAGGCACATCATTGAAAGCCAATGGTGGTGTTGTTAGTACGGGCTCAAGCAGCTGCTGCTGTTTCCGCTGCCTGGACTTGGATCTGCGAAACTGTGCGGGTGGCGTGCAGACAGCCTGCAGCTCATCCTCCTCGCTCTGTTTAGAGGGAAGATTGGTTATAAAATAATTTGTAATCATTTTGCTTAAGCAATTACCGTTGAAGGTTCTCGATGCCTGGAGCGCAAGCGTCGCAATGGCTGTTGCTGTCTTGTCGGCTTTTGATGGTGCAGCGCCTGTATTAAGCTGTTCCTGAATTCGGCAGGCGGCGCCGCTGGCGAAATGGATGCCGCCTCAAATGTTTGCTAAAAGATAAAGAGTTATGAAGTTGGGAAAAAATGTAAGCCCAGTTGAAATACAAAATTCTTACCATAAGCGTTTTATGGCGACTAAGGCGCGAGCGTCTCTGATGCTGCCTAGAGCTTTCTTGATCGGATTCCAGCATGGTGCTGTCCCTAAAGCCTATAGGCGGTGCAGCCGGCGACAAAATAGAAGATGCAGCAGACAGAGATTCATTCTCGGATGCGGGTACAGTTGTTGTCGTTGAGTTTGTGCGTGGCGGGGGCCCAGCTGGCTCGTTCGGCTCTTCGAGATTACGTCGCAATATCTCCCATTCAATGTGCTGGTCCAAAACCAGCTGCTGCTCTGTGGGCTGCTCTCGATGACCGTTCACTGGATGCTGCCTGCCCAAGGAGTTGCGTTTGCGTAAATCCATAATCTCATAATTGCTCATGCGCGCCAGCTCGAAGGCAAACTGTTCGCCATTGATGGCCGGTTGGGAGGGTTTATTGAGCACCGTTTGGCGCTGCATATTTTTGCCACGCTGACGTGAGTTCCTGGTACGTGAACGATGCAAATCGAGCAGCTGCACAGAGCTCTCTACATGTTGCACACGCTTGCGTAAATTACGTTGCCGGGTGGAGCTGCCACCGGTGGACGCTAGATTTAAGGGCGCCCCACTTGCCTGCCGCTCGTCGGCGCTCTCGTCATCGGTCATGATGTCATCCTGCAAGGCAGGCGGACTGCGGGAGGTTTGCATGCTGCGACTGGCCATTGTTGAAACCGGCGCGTCCACTTGAGCGGCTGCATCCACATGCGCTGCAGCTGGCTTCGTGAGCATTGAGGCCATGGGCATAATCACAAAAGGCGCCACCAACGCATTGCTGGACATATTTTGCAGCATATTCTGCATCGGCTGAGACTGCGTTTCGGGCACAATGTACTCCAGTTCGGGCTGCGTGTGCGGCAACGTAATACGCGATGGCGTATCTTGCGCTAGTAATTCCAATCTAGCTGCTGACAATGTTGCCTGCTCTCTCGTACGCACGCGCGACTGTCTAAGCGAATTGTTATAAATAGAGTTATGGGAACTACTGTTACGCGAGGGCGACAACAGCAATTGACCCGGCTCAGGACCAAGTTCTACAGTGTAGGTGCGTCGCTTGACGGCGCTATTATCGGGCGTCGTGGAACGCTGCGATGCGAGCGCCATAGAGTGCTGCGAGTTGGAGGCGGCGTGCGATAGCAGCTCGTCATTTTGTTCCACGTGTGGCACAGCCTGCAATACTGCTGGAGCCACTGATGCTTCTCTTTGTGTTGGCTGTTCCGGCCCGGCTGCGGTTTGCTTTTCCGAAGCGGGCGTGCTGTTCACGGTGGGTAGCTGTTAAAGCACATTAATTAGCAGGCAAAAATTTGTGTTACTCTAAAGGCTTACAAAATCTGAGTCGTTGGACGAGGCATTGTTGAATTCCTTTAGCAAGTCGCGACGTCCACAGCTGCGTGAGCGTCGATGTATGGCCACGCGACGCAATCGATCCGAGCCAGGCACATGAACGCCGCTGCGTCGAGTGGTGGATCTGCGAGGAGAGGTAATTTGAGACGCTGGCGCTGGCGGCGTCGGGGGTGCTGCATTTTCTGGGTGGTTTGAAACAAGTGAAGCGTTTTCAAACGTTTTCGTTTCAGCTGCCGTAGGGGGTTGGTTGGTAATCTCGCGCAGGGGCTGCTCTTTGGCTGCTGCCGTTTCCTTACCAGCAGCCGGTTGCGGTTTTGACGGCAATTTAACCAAATCCACATCGAAATCAAATGTGATGTCAAGGTCGCCAAGGACGAAAGGTGTGTTGCTCTGCGGCTTTGGTGCAGTCTTTTGCTTAAGGAAAGCGGCTAAGCGATCCGCATAGGTTTCGCTCTCGTTCAATATCTCCTCCAGCTCGCGCATTGTATTATCGCTAATTTTAGGCCTGCAAGCACATAAACATTATATTTGTTTTCATTTTAAAGTAACTTTTCCAATTGCCCTCACATTTTGCAGGCCGTTTTTAAAATATTTGTTGCAGTTTGCTTTTTTTTTTTACTTTTCAAACATTTTGTTTCAGCGATTACAACAAAATGATGCGCGCAGCTCTAAAGTGCCGTTGTCCAACACTGAAAACAGCCAGAGGCATTCAATTTAATGATTTGATACAGTGGCAGCCTCGTCGCCTTCGTTTCAAATGAGCAGTAAATTGGGAATCTATATAAAATAGCATTAAAATTATTAAGGAACAGTTGGCTTAATATTCGCATACACACATATAATCGAGGCATTAAATAGATTTTTGTGTAAAATGTGTGTTGCAATGTGTTGCTGTCGACGATCTGGCAGCACTAGTCTGAAACTCACGCGTTCGCCGTGTGTAACAGTTAAACAACAGTTGAGTATTTCAAATCAATGTAGCATTGATAACAAAATATATGATTTTATTAATTGCTAACTTGTTTACAAAAAGACTATATACTAATCATTGCAATGTGTATTCTATTACTATTCTCTCTGATAATAGTAGAAGAAATGCTCAGTTCTATTTCTTTTTTTGTATAATCTTAAAAGTATTGCGTCTGTTAATGATATAGCTGAGCGCAGCTGCGACGGTTGTTACGCCTGTTAAATACCAAAGTCCATGCAACGCCGGATGATCTATGGAGTTAAATGTGAGAATAATACTTCTAAGAACATTATTTTGATATGGCCTACCAATATAATTCCATATGGGCGCACCCAGACTAATGCCAATTGTGGCCAACTGCACGCCAGTGTTCACCTTGCTGATAAATGTAGGTTCTAATTGGGCGGTCACATGGGTGGCATCAAAATAGCGTGAGAACGTTTTCTGCAAGAGAAATAGACATAATTGAGTTTTTAAAATTGGTAGTATATACTTGAAAGCGGTTTACGGGGGGTGGGAGACTTATGTAACGAATGACGAAACCAGCGGCAATTAGGAACACATCCCGGAACACAACAACACCGGCTAGCCACATGGGCAGCAACTCGCTGTAGCACAATGAAATGACCAAGGAACCCATAAGTAGCTTATCAGCCATGGGATCCAGAAAGGAGCCGGCTTTGCTTGCCTGTGAAGGCCAACGGCGCGCAATCTGACCATCAAGCTAGAGAGAGTACATATTAAATATAGTCTCATAGCAGCTAAAAACAAAAACCCACCAGATCTGTTATACCAGCGACGACAAGCAGGCTCATTCCCATCGTAAAGTCCCCTTGGACAATAACATAGCCAATATAGGGCGAGAGTATGGCACGACTTATGGTCAGCATATTCGGTATGGTCATGATGTTCTCCCGCTCCTCGCGTATCTCGACAATCTTCTCGCGCACTCGCTCCTGCACCTTGTGACGCGCCTCTCGTATATCATCGACCAGGAAGTTCTTGCGCTCTATAAACTCGGCGCGCTGCTTATCGATGACACCTTGAAGCAAATCCCGTCCTTGCAGTGTGCGCAAATGCAGCGACTGCTTCTTGGCGTCGGCATAGAGCCGCAGCCTAGCCACATCCCAATTGCGGCGCTGATTGATGTCCAGAAAGGAGATGCGTATAAAGCCGGTTGCAGCGGCATAGCGATTCAGGCAGTTGACAAAACTGCTGCCGCCTACACCAAGCACATGCTTCAGTGTTGTTGCGGCTCCATGGTGTAGACCACCGGCGCTGAGCGGACGATGCATTTGCCGGAAGACAATGGCGGGCAGCATTTCGTTGGCTCGGCTAACAATTCCTCAAATTTAGCGGAATTTAAATACTTATTTACGCACTACAAATACAAACAAATTCGAGTTAATTTTAGTAGTCGAGCGGCCTTGAACGGGTGCTCCCCCCTTGGACCAATAGGTAACAATATCATACCATTTGATGTCCGCGGGCTGCCTAAATAATTGGGGGCAGTACAAACACAGCTTGTGTGTACGAGCCTCGGGTCAAAAGTTACATGAATTAAAATTTTAAACAATAATTTAATGAATCGAATGTTGCTTTTTATTACACAAGACGGACGCGAGGGGTTGCCACGTAATTTGCAAGTGCTGCCAGCTGGTCTTAGTATGCTAAGGTGGCAGCACTACGCAGATACGGCGACTGACGCTTGGCGCGCACGTTTCAAATTGTGGAAACTGAAGTATGAACTTTTAATCATAATGGGCTTTATTTTGTTTATAAAGGCTATTTTTTAAGCAATTTTCTTTTAACAAAAAGCAGACATTAAGGCCAGGCAAAGCAAAAAAGACAGACATGCATATTTAAGGCTCTTTTTTTTCTTATTAATAAGCCCATTCAGCCGCAGAGGACAAGACGACCAGCCGCAACTGAACTGTACTTGTCAGTCATTAAATTGGATTAAATTTAATTATGCGTTCACTTGCCAAAAAAGGCCACTGACAAGCGCCTTGGATATGCAAATGAATTCGCGGTAAACGTTTATTACTTTATATAAACATCAGCAGCTGCTCGACCATGGCCATGGCCTTATCCTTAGCTTTATCAACGCAGCCGCAGCTAATGAATTAAGTGAAAGTAGCGCAAAGAATCTTCGTAGCCATTAACGAGTGCCAATAAGGTTGAGACTGAACAAACAGCTGCTCATTTATTTAAATGCTATCAGGCGTCGTTTTTAACCCTCAATGCATTTGGTGACAAATGCATTCACACACATAAACACACACACGCTTGTAAATATGCGTTTTTGAGTGTATTACAGAAAAGCAAATACAGCACATAAAAAATTAAAAATGCAGCTGCACGCTTGTACATATGCTCAATTAAAAATCAGAGCGCATCGCTGAAATGGCATCCATTAAATATTAACACAATATGGCATCGCCCGTGGCGTTGCTTCCGCTGACGACACGCCTCGGGATGCCTCTTAACTTAATAATTACGACAAGGACAAGGCGACAAGAGTAGCATGCCAAAGAAATTGCACGCCTTGAGGCCTTGCCAGATAGTTAAGTAGCGCTGTCGCTGTCTCTTTTTGACGCTCTCACCAACAGCATTACAAATAAAGTGCAACAGCAACAAGAGGAACAGCAACAACAACCACAACAACAATTTCATGGCATTGGAGCTATTATTTTGCATGGACAAAAGCATATTAATTTTTGACATCCTGTGATTCCTGCCACTGAGTAGCTGCATGCAATCAGCTATTACCAGCTGAAGGTGTGAGCGAAAGAGGGCGTGCAACAGATAGAGCAGCCGTAGCATACGAAATTTTCAATTAAGTTGGCAGCGTTGGTTTAAAAATTCTTAAAGTGTGGGTTTAAGTAAAATCATAACAATTGGAATAGTTATTAATACTATTGTTTGTCATTTTAAAACTGATATATATATTTGCTTTACATAATTTAGTTCTCTATATACTTAATTTTACACCTAATTTCTAAAATACTCTATTTATAATTGTTATGGGTTTAAAATGAGTTCTCAAAGATATATTTTTGTTGCAAGTAATATATGCTATATTGCAAGTATATAGTATCATAGCATTATGCAATATAAGAAGTAGGTACAGCTTCTATAATCTTATATTTATATCGAGTCGGATTTGAATGTTTTTAAGCTTTAAGTATAATATATGTATATATCATTTACTGATCCTTTTAACATTTATCTAAGTGCATTACTCTGCCGGCATTGAAAACTTAGCTTTTGCCGCTTATTAACTTTATTATACATTTTTTGTCCCCCTTATTGCGTTTCATTAATCAAAAGTAATTTGCCGGCTCTTCAGATGGAAAACGGCAGCCACCTGCCAGCCAAGATGGCGAAAATGTCAGCGGCAGTAATAATGGCTGCCATTTTGCATGCCGAACGGAAATACGCTATGCGTGTGTGTGTGTGTGTGTGTGTGTGTGTGTGTGTGTGTGTGTGTGTGTGTGTGTGTGTGTGTGTGTGTATGTGTGTGTGTGTGTGTGTGTATGTGTGTGTGTGTGTGTGTGTGTGTGTGTGTGTGTGTGTGTGTGTGTGTGTGTGTGTGTGTGTGTGTGTGTGTGTGTGTGTGTGTGTGTGTGTGTGTGTGTGCGTGTGTGTGTGCATGTGCGAGTGCTGCTAATTAACTGTTTTACATTAAGTGGCCATAAAGGCAGAGACTGCTGACGCATTTTAGTCTATTTTAATGTGGCCACACAAATGGCAGGCGTGATCGACTTGGACAATGGGCAGGAGCAGCATTAAACATCGCCCATGGCTTATTGCCCATTGGCCATTAGCCTGGTTGTCTTTCCTTGTGTCTTAAATGATTTACGTACGTTTTAAAGACCGACCATAAAAGACAACGCTCTTTCTCTCTCTCCCACACTTTTGTATTTAATTTAATTAAATACTTTACTTGGTTTTTGGCTCTGCTGAAATGGTTAATGTGGTCTCCGCTCTGCATAAATTGTGGCCAAGTTATTTGCTGTAAATTATTTGCGGTCATTTCAGGCTGCTGGGTCAAACGTAAACAGCAAAAATTGGCCAAGTGGATCGAGAACTATTGGGCCTTCGGATTAATGTGGCCAAAAGTAAATCAAAATCTGGAGCAAATGCAGCTGGCTAAGGCTTTGTATGGAATGTGGTCAGCAACTTTTCGGCCAACTATTTTCAGCAGGTGTTTTACGGCGCACGCCCACAAATCACAAACCAATGACGGCTAATTAGAGTGAAAAATAACAGCAGCACCACAAAAGTGTAACAATGACTTTTCCCACGAAGAATTCTCAACTATTTCAGGCTGCCATCCACTGCTCCTCGTGCTCCCCCTACGAGCCGGGTATCCTGCCCGTTTTTGTTCTAACTTATAAGCGCAAGTGGCGGCAAACTTTTGGACCATGCTGGTGTAGAGAGTACAGCTCCTCCTCTCCCTCTTGCCCCACACACACCACTCCGGCCATTTGGGGGTACAATTTAAAAGAAGATTAAACCACAGCTGCCTTGGTCGCCATGTGCGCTTCTGTGGCGCCTCCAATGGCAACATCAAACAAGACGCCATAGCCCCAAAAACTTTCCAGCCACCCCAGGGACACGTAGCACCCACTAAAGCTGGCGGGACGCTGGCGATTTCTCTGGCGACACTTGTCGAAAGTTGCGCGTAATTACGACTATGTGTAAGTGTAACTGTAAGTAAGAGAGAGAGAGAGAGAGAGAGAAAGAGAAAGAGAGAGAGAGAGAGAGAGAGAGAGAGAGAGAGAATGAGAGATAGAGTGTGGGAGAGAGTTACGTTCGGGGGCGTGGCAGTCAGTCAAAGTGGCACCATGCTGCGGGCTTTGCTTTAGTTTATTTGAGCCTCATGCCCTACACCCAAATGAGGACTTTTGCTTTTGTCGGTGTCTATAAATTAATTAAGTCTAATAATTTAACATTTTTTTTATATCTCGACTTACAAAAGCCTTAAAGTGAACCCAAAACACCATTTAACCGACATTCGAAGCGAACTAATTATACAAAATTATTGAGTTCAAACAGAAAACAAAGGTTTTACCTTCTCCTGGATTTAAACCATTAAACTAAGTTTGACCTGTAAACCCAATCATCGACCGCTTTTTATAGCCTTGCAACCTAGATAAAACTAAAACTTTTATAAGCTCCTTAAATCAATCATGCCCTTATATTTATTTAACTTATTTTCCTTAATCATACATATAGTATATAGTTTATATTGTAGCGCATTCAACTGTCTGCAGATTCTACAGATTTTCAGACTAACCCGAGACAATGGCCAAGTGTCGCCGCACACAAAACTTTGTGCAGGCTGCGCTGATTTTTGGTCTCAAATTGTTTGCCCGTTGTTTGACGTTTCGGCTTTTTGGTCTATGGCCATTGTCAGAGCTGTACAGCTCCCACAAACGAGGACCAGTTTATTACAAATTTAAAAGAATTTCCATATATTAAGCGTCGAGAACGCCGCATTAATGTACTTTTAATATAATAAAGCAACACTTAAATGAGGACTCACTCGAACGGACAATAAATGAATGAGACAATGAACCGGGCTGCCATCAATCAATGTGGCTGGCTGTGCAGGATGATAACTATAATAAAATCATTAGGCTGGTAATCCCCAAACGTTTTGGCAACCGAAGTCAAAATAAAATCATCAGGCCAGAAATGATGATGAATGGTCCGAACCGGGCATTTCTGTTTGGGCATGAGCAAATATCTTTTTTTATGCCCTGAACACAAATGGGCGAGAAGGGTATATTGGCTATGTGGAAATGTGTGTAACAGGGGTTTTTGACTCTATAAAGTATACATATTTTTGATCAGCATCAACACCCGAGTCCATCTAGCCAAATCCGACTGTCCATCCGCCTGTGTTTCTGCCTGTCTCCCCATCGATCTCACGGACTTTGTAATATCGATAACACGCCCGTTACGATGTAATCGAACGGAAATCTATTTTTTTGAGAATAACTCGGCGTCCATAAGAACCAGAGAAACCAAGTGAGAAACCTCCTCATGTTTCCCCTAAGATTGTACATGACTAATTTTTAGATGTATAGCTTTGGGGTTTGGTATTTAGACATATTTGGGTGGCATATTAAAGGCCTGAAAATTTCATAGAACACAGGCAATAGGTAACCAAGTTAGTCTAAAAAGAATTTTTAATAAATGTTTATACCCTGAACCCATTAAAAATGGGTATAGGGGTATATTGTATTTGTACAAAATCCAAATGTATGTAACAGGCAGAAGGCAGCATTTCCGACCCCATTAAGTATATATATTCTTGATCAGCATCAATAGCCGAGTCGATATAGCCATGTCCGTCTGTCTGTCCGTCCGTCCGTATGTATGAACGCAAGGATTTCAGAACCTATAGGAGCTAGAGAAATTTTAGATGTAGATGTTCCTTGTTCCCGCGCAGATCGAGTTTGTTTCCGATAATCGATAACTTACTCCGTTTCCAAGCAATCGATAAAAATCGATATCGATATCCTGTATTTTGGGAAATTTTGGTAAATAATAAGAGCAAGAGTCACCAAACTTGACATATAGCTTCTAAAATAGAATATATGTATATATGCATTTGATGTTGGAAGAAGAGGGTTCAGAGTATCCCCTAGTCGGGAGCTCCCGACTAGAACCTCTTACTTGTTTTTGTGTTAACGCTAGGATTTTTGTAAAGGTAGATCGATGTTGGGGCAAGTTATCTCCTAGTCTGGAGAGAAACATTACTTGTCGTTTTTTTGGGCACGCAAATCTATTTTTAATAAACAAATAGGCACACACAGACACACTCACGCCTGGTAAGCATATGTTATAAGGCAAATGATGGTGTTGGGCATGCTCCACTAGCCAACACTCAACAGCCACTGGCAACAGCTACAACGACAACAACCACATCAAGTGGCCCCATGGCATCATTATCAGACAAAACAACTTGCATTGCAAGGCCGAGATGGTTTTTTTTTTCTTTTTGGATGGCAAGAAAAATGAAAATGTTTAACGGGCAAAAATAAAATACTCACGTTTCTCTCGCAGGCGAACGTGATTCAATTTGTTTTGTTGGTTAGAAAACTAAAATAGCAAAAAGAATATATAAGTAAAGCCAAGCAAAGCAGAATAAAGCAGAGCAAAGCAATGCGAAGCACAACAGGCCAAAGCGTAAGCATGGAAAAGCAGCATTAGATGTGGGTGGACCCAAGAACTTCCCACATACCCCCCTCCCCAGACCACAACAAGATTGGCCTGAAGAAGGCGGTCAGCAGAGCGAGCCATAAGCTAAGATCAAGGCGTTTGGGCTAGTTGAATATATATATATATATATATATATATGTGTGAGTAGCTGGCGGCTGTCGTAACTATGAATAAAAACAACCGCAACGGTGATAATGCTGCCAAAAAGTAGGCAATGAAAATGAGGGTTGTGGGTGCCATAAGAAGTTGCCGAAATCGGCGTCAAATTTGAAGTGATATTATAATAATAATAATAATAAATAAAGAGACATAGATCGACGATTTCCACGATTCTTTTTATTACCTTCTTTTAGTAGGAGTAGGACATATGTCCTACAGGACGCTGCAGTTATATAACTAACAGCACAAACGCGAACGGGTTACAATAAGAGCTGTAGAAAATAGAAAACTAAAATAAGAGAAAGATAGAGAAAGGGAGATTGCGCCAAAGAAACCGATTGGAGTGAGAGCATAAACAATGGTCAAATTTAATTTGTACCTATAAGCTAAGCATGAAAACTTTTGGCTATTTTTAGATTCATGAGAATCGGATAGTAAGGCATAATTTCAAAAAGTGTGCATTTCACGCATCGGGAAACAATAACATATAACTACACACATATAATTTTACATAATTGTCAGTCAGGACAAACAGGTATATATATCTATATACATACATAGATACATAATTTATTCCCAATTAGCTCAACTTAGACGCAATTCAATTCAAATTTATTATTGTTGGCATAAACGCTGGAATGCCTAAAACAAGCCAGAGTAAGAGCGCGTACGTGTGATGTAAGAAACGCTTAAATGAAAACTAACTTTATACTCGATACAATTAGTATATATCGATAAGTGTTGAGCAACTCCATTACATTTTAGCACTAACCAAACAACATATGTTGTTTAGTTACCTTATACAAGTAATCGGGTTTTTTTATTTTAACAATTTTTTGAGCCAGAGTTCTGCAGCAACTTCTTCTAAATTTCTCGTACCATCCTCGTATTGACAGTTGAAGTTAAGTATGTGTGGCCAGGAGACACTCCCACCGGCGCACATGTAATACGGCTTGTTGTGCGGACTATAATATAGAGTCATTTTAAATTAGTTTTTGGTTTGATTTTTGCTTCGTTTTTTTTGTCTTTTTTTCAAAGCCACTTCTGTAGTTTTCTTTTGCCATTTGCCATTGGTTTGGGGGGTTTTGTTTAGTGCAGGGAATTGCCTTTACTTCGAGTGTTGCCGTTATGATAATTACGTAACACATTTGCGAGACGTAGGTGAAGAGCATAGCAAAAGGAAACTCAACTCATGCAGCTCTCAACTGGCCACACTTAAGCCAGAACGCTTATTCATGTCGAGACTTCGATTTGGCCAGAACCACTCGCAATGACATGACAATATCCAAGTCTATTTGGTTAGGGGGTTGATAAGGAGCACGTGTTCGAGTGTCCGACAATACCAAACAGCTTCATTTTGGGACCGAAAAGCAAAGTCAATGCCTAAAATTAATGGTAGTCGAGCTGCCTCTCATCCAATTGTTGACAATTGTGGTGCCATGTCACAAAAACGTAATAATAAAATAACATTGTGCGTCACACACGATTTCGCCACCTGCCATTCGATGCGTTCGATTGTGACCAGGCATATTTTATATATCCTGGTATTTTTGTTAAGTGTTTGATAATTTATTTAATGGTAAATATAAAATCATATGTGTACTGCGATCACGCCATTGGTCGAAACGGCTTCGAATCCGTTATCTCAGTTGTGGATGTTGTGAGCGAGTAACTTGAGTACTCAAAATTGTCATTGTTTAGTGCAATTGTCAGCGTAGGCGCGAGCTTTTCTAAGCAGACAAGTTTTTGCGCGCTTTACTGTTGATCGGTTGTGTTTTTTGCGGGTGTACATGAAATAGTTTTAATAAAGTTAATAAAGTCAGATAATTTAAACTCGATAAGTTTTTAGTTTTTAGTTTTTCTTTAATTTTATCACCTTTAATCTGGTTTTTGTCACAAATATAGTTACAGTACGACCTCGCTCAACGCAACCCTTACACGCAACTCCTCGTTTATTGCAACACCCGATTTCTTAACATTGTAGACTCTGTAGACGCAACTTAAAAAAAATTACTTCATTTACCGCAACTTCCAAGGAAAATTTTATGTTTTAGTATGTTTTTACCACTTTTCTTTTGTTCTATTTTTCATTCTTTCAATCGTCTCTGTCGAAAAATATAAATTGGGGAATCCCACGCATGATGCATTATCGGAGCACTTAAATCTAAAATTTTAAGTCTCTAGCTCTTATAGGTTCTGAGATCCTTGCGTTCATACACATGAACAGACGGACAAACGGACGGACGGACAGACGCACAGACAGACAGACGGACATGGCTAGATCGACTCGGCTATTGGTGCTGATCAAGAATATATATACTTTATGGGGTCGGAGATGCTTCCATCTGCCTGTTACATATATTTGGATTTTGCACAAATACAATATACCCTTATACCCATTTTTAATGGGTTCTGGGTATACAAATGGGTAAAAAGGGTATAACGTATTTGTGCAAATGTATTTAACAGGCAGAAGAAGCATCTCCAACCCCATAAAGTATATATATTCTTGATCAGCATCTGGCCATGTCCGTCTGACTTTCTGTCTGTCCGTATGTATGAACGCAAGGATATCAGAACCAATAAGAGCTTGATACTTGAAATATTAGCTGTAGGTCCTCCTAGTGCCTGCGCGGATCAAGTTTGTTTCCAATAATCGATAACTTACTCCGTTTGCAAGCAATCGATAAAAATTGATATCGACATTCTGTTTTTTGAGGTTTTTTGGGTAAATATTAAGAGCTAGAGTCACCAAACTTGATATGTTACTTCTAGAATGTTATAAATATATCATGGATCTTTAATTTTATACCTACTGCCACCTCCCCGATACCACCCCAGAGCTATAAATCAAGTTAATTACCCAACTTACATTGCCCACCAATTGAAGCCACAATTTTAATGCAATTGACTATTTGAGAATACACAAATATTCTATGGTGCAATAAGATATACTATAGAAAATATCATTAAGATCGGTTAAGAAAAAACCAAAGTTATGTTTCACTGCGCAATCGGGTAGGGCGCAAATTCCAAGAATTTCTGTATACATGTACACACACTCATTCATGCGCGTCTGCTTCGAATTCTATTAACAGCTTGCAATTGCGATTGTTTTCTGTGCTGCTATTTCAATTAGTTTTTTACTTAATTATTGGTGTGGCTGTTGAGCAGGTTCGAGCCCTACCGGGGAAACTGTTTTTTTTTTTCGGCTGGTGCGGCTGTTGAGTAGGGTCGTCAGCAAGTAATGCGGTTAGTTGCGAGTTCGAACCCTGCCAAGGGAACTTTTTTTTATTTTATTTATCTTTATTACTGCATTTGATGTTGGAATAAGAGGCTTCAGGATATTCCCTAGTCGGGAGCTCCCGACTAGAACCTCCCACTTGTTTTAATTTAAGATTAGCTTCTGATCTTTATTTTTGAATATGTTGAACACATTTTTGCTATATTTATAAAAAAAATGATAATATATATGTATTATGAAGTGACTAGGAATGAGTTCTGTTTTCTTTTATAAAAATTTTTTGTTTCTATTGAGTTTCTTGTGGATGTTTGAAACTTCTGTCATTATAGGAATCTTCTTTTGTCAAAGTTTTCAGAATTACATGCCTGCACATGACTCTTAATGCCCAAGAAGAAATGCTTTTATCGTTGCCTTAAACAAATAAATAAATAAAAAGGCTTTTCATAATATTTTAAATCTACCTAATTATGTTCTAATTAGGTATCTGGTGCAAAATAAAACTAAAATCTACTGAAAATTGTTGAAGTAAATAATATTATATTATTGTGCTTTAGTGTTCCAGCTTCAGGCTTTGAGATATGTCACTGAAAGTTAATATTTTATGGCACAACACACAACATACAACAATAAACAAATTTTTTAATAATTTGCGCAAAAGCTATTTTGTTATTTTTAGGGCATGCTGTGGTCTTTATTACCCCAGCTACATATGTGTATACCCGCTTCAGCCATGTCAGTGGCAGGCGTGGAATAGCAGCTGAGCTGTAACTTTAATGGAATTGTCCTAAAAGTCGATAACATCAGGAGCAGGCAACAGGCAGCGGCAGCAGCAGCTGGAGCAAAATCGCTGCTGGGTGCAGGTCACGAGCAATTTAATGTCAATTTCGCTATTAAACGTGCTGTCCGGTCAATTCACCTGCTGCTCCGTCTGCTACATGCCACTAAGAGCCGACAGTTCAGTTGCCACACACACACAGACACACACTCACGCTGTGAATTTTGTTGCATTTGTAGCTGTATTTGATTCAAATTATTTAATTTTGACACTGACCGCTGGCACTTGATTAAATGTAATTAATTTCTCCTCTTAATATATACAAGTCTTGATTTATATGTGAATTATGTTTACTTAACTTTGTCAAGTTATTTGCTTTACGGCATTCAATTAGTTTCCGTTGAATTTTGCCCAACACTCGAAAGTATGCAACATTAGTTTGTCAAGTGGCTGCAAATGCCACAAAATGCTGGCGACTTTTTATACCCTGAACCCATTAAAAATGGGTGTAAGGGTATATTGTATTTGTGCAAAATCCAAATGTATGTAACAGGCAGAAGGAAGCATCTCCGACCCCATAAAGTATATATATTCTTGATCAGCACCAATAGCCGAGTCGAGTTTGTTTCCGATAATTGATAACTTCCTCCGTTTCCAAGCAATCGATAATTTTGGTAATAATAAGAGCTAGAGTCAGCAAACTTGACATATAGATTTCAAAATAGAATATATATGCATTTGATGTCGGAAGAATAGGGTTCAGGGTATCCCCTAGTCGGGAGCTCCCGACAAGAACCTCTTACTTGTTTTGTTATTGTTTCTGCTGCTGGCCTTAGCTACTGTAAATCGTGTCACGCACACATGTTAATATGTTAACAAAACGGTGACACACACACACACACACACACACACACACACACACACACACACACACACACACACACACACACACACACGCACACACACACACACATACACACACAGACGCGCACTCACAGCAGCCGGCAGCTGCAAGCAGCTGCCAAGCACGAACTTTTTGCGTTCCCTTTATTTTAGTGCAAAAAAAAAGATGTTCGCCCGCTGCGTTTCGGTCTGGCGTTGGCGTTTCAAGTTGAAAATTTGCAAACAAGCCAAAGACGCAACAATATTATATATAAGCATGCAGACATACATTTGTACATGCATTTATATACATATATATGGTTGTGAGGTTAAGTTCAGGCTAGCGTGGGGCAAATGAGAATAAAGTGTTGGCTAATGCCCAACGCAACTCATACACTCTTTCTGAACCTCATAAAATCATGTAATATCAACTTATTGGACTAAGATTGGGGGCTATTGGGGTTTTTTTTAATAAACACTCTTCCCTCAAAATGTTTTAAAACTGAACCGATTAAACGAAATTCCATTTTGCGTCATGTTTTAGCGTCCAGCTTAATTTTGTAAATAAAATTTGCCGCCCAATTCATATTTAACGCTTTTCTCACATTTGACATGCTCATGCTATCGTGACACACACACACACACACACACACACACACACACACACACACACACACACACACACACACACACACACACACACGCACACACACACACACACATACACACACAGACGCGCACTCACAGCAGCCTGAAAAAGTTATCGATCTTCGTGATCGATAACATTTTAGTATTGGCTCAACTAGGTGTCGGCATATAAATGCTGAAATACTATTTTTAACTAGATTTCTATATTTGAAAAAGTACGAGAACCGATTTTTAAAAAATATTTAAAGAAAATATATAATATTTATATTATTTTACAGCTAACAGCGATTAAAATATATTACTGAATATTTTTATTGAATTTTCTGAAAATTAATTCTCTTAAAAGTATAATAATAGAATAATAATGTTAAGATTTGGAATCATAAAATTTCCCTCTTGTTTGCACTAATATGTTAATCTTCAGCACTTTGTATGTGCAGTTGTGTAAGCTGCCAAGCTAATCAAATATTTATAGTAGCCTTGGTTAGAGTATGAGAAATTGCAAACATTTTAACACAAAATGTTAAAAAGTAGAATTTAAGTCACACACGCCAAGCAACTCAGGGAAAGTGATGGCAAAAAAAAAAGGGAACAAGAGAAAGCGCCACAGACAGGCGACATTTTGCACACACACACACTCATATTCGCATGCATGTTTGTTTGTTGAGTCAGCTGCCGCCATTTTGTAACCATTTTTCCATGTCACACAATACGCACAAAGTGCTCGCAGCCCCAAACCATCCCCGCTTGCATCCTACTTGCCTTTGCCAAGCATCGAGCTAACAGCCCAACAATTTGACTTCATTCAGTCGCCTTTGGGCTGATGAATTTTCCGCACGCTCTGCTGCCGTCTGCGAAGTTATTTTGTACAGTGTCAAAATGAAGAAAAACTCATCGCTTGATTAGAAATTTTCCTAGCAGATATCGCTCGGTCGCACACTTTTTGTTGCTTTCTCTCTCTCGTTCTCAGTAGGGTCAACACAGCAATTAGGCAAATTGCCAAGCTGCCAAGTCAAGCTCTCCAATGACTCTGCAAATTCGTTTTAAACTTACACACAACGACACACACACGCTTATCGACTTGACTTGATTAACCTGGTTAGCCCCTAAGTTGGCGGCTTCTGGTTCCAAGGCTCCTGCTTGGTGCGGAGGCTTTCAGGCGTAATTACATTAACAATTCCGAAAACATTTGCAGGCATGCGGCACGGCGTCCAAAACCTCATGTAATGTCACTCAGCGTTGGGGCATTCAATGTGCCACACGCTACATATCCATTATTCAGAACGTGATGCAAACAAGCCAACCACCTGTGCTACGTGTAAGACGCAGCGGGTTTTCCAATGTCCAGTGCGCCCATCCGTATTACCCGCACCACCCACACTGGTCGGCCCACAGTGTGGCCTCAGCATATTTGGCGTATGAACTTGCTGCCTAACCTTGTGTGTAAGTGGGATGCAACTGGCTTCGGGCTACACCGGTAATAACAACAGACATCCACACACATACACAAAACTCAAGCGTATTGAAAAGCTGCACAAACATGCTGCATGCAACAGCAGGGGATGTTGCTGATTATAGTATAGCTGCTTTGATAGCTTTTGCTAACCAGTGTAGGCTCGCCACTTAGAATATGGATAACAAAAGCTGGCGGGGCAGTTCTGTAATTAGGATTTCGTTCAGCGGACGGTCGCCGTTGGGGTACAAAAACAGCGATGACAATGCAACCAGCATTGTCTGCGATACAATGCATATGCAGATGCTTGTACGGAATGTCAGTAGAAAATCAAGTTAATTAAGCTGGAATTGCCAAGGGTTTCTTGTGCTTTTTCTCTTTTCCATTTGGTAGTATAATAGTCGATAGTATCGATCACAAGTGTAGTATACATAGTAGTGTAGTACATAGTTGCGGTTTATAATGCAAACTGCTGAAAATATAATTATCCCTATGAACTAGATATTACTATATATTATTATAAGCCATAAGCTGGTGGAGTTATCGATAACAAACTGAGGTTTCAATCCGCTTAATCATTTTGTTTTGGATGCTTTGGATCTACAAGATAACAATGTTCTTGTAATTTATCATGCTCTATTAGCTTCAATAGCTCCGCTGTGATAGCTATCGATAGCTATCGATTACTTTTTCAATTTTTCGATACATTTATTTGAGAAATCTAAGCAGCATTTCGATAACATTTTTCGATAACTCAAGCTGTGACTTGCAACTTTATACTTTCAATAATGAAATCAAAGCACAAAGTACCACAATAAGTTTTTGCAAATAATCGTTAACTTCCGATTCGATATATTGGCTAAAGTATCAGTGTTCGATAACGATAACTAACAAAATAGATCCTTTTAACGATAGCTTAACCTGAAATAACGTTTCGATAACTTGCGCTAAAGCACCAAATACAACCAACTTTACGAGGTTTAAGGTGACTTATGTCAAACCTTAACGCTTGATAAATGCAATGCTCGACTCGCTTTTAACTGACAGTCAACTTGTTATCGCCGACTGCCTCATTACTAGGCAGAGGGCGGTACAGTTGCCCTGGGGGCAGATACGTTGCCTGCATCATAAGTCAAACAAAGTTGTATGCACATGCCACACACACACATATGCACACACACTCGACCACATTTACCACATTCTTTGCCACAGTCACAGGCAGCAGATGTCGCGCCTCATTGGACTCCAAGTGGGGGGCGAAATCGAATGGGAATGGGCCAGGTACTGTGTACAAATTTTGCTTTTGCAATGCTCGCGGCGAGAAAACGACCAAAATGTATGCTGTTCCGGCTGAATTGCAGATTTGGCCAGTTGAGTGTCAGCCACTGTGCATATGTGTGCCGTTTCTAACTGGCAGCATTGGTTGCATGCTCCATATGGTTGCATGCACACCTTTAAAATGTTAACCAGCCCAGGTAATTATCACAGCTTTAATTGGAAAGCGAATTGCTTTAAACGGGTTCAGCTTACGTTTACTCGCCTGTCGTTCGGCCTAACAATAAACGAAAATGATGGCGCCGCACATAAATTATAACTATAGAGACATCGATTGTATGCCACAAAAAATAGATAAACAAGTAAGAGGTTCTTGTCGGGAGGTCCCGACTAGGGGATACCCTGAACCCTCTTCTTCCAACACCAAATGCAAATATATATACTATTCTAGAAGCTACATTTCAAGTTTGCTGACTATAGCTCTTACCAAAAAATTTACCAAAACTGCTCAAAAAACAGGATGTATATATCGATTTTTATTGATTGCTTGGAAAGTTATCGATTATCGGAAACAAGCCCGATCTGCGCATGGACTAGGAGGACCTACATCTTAAATTTCAAGTCTCCAGCTCTTATAGGTCTGATATCCTTGCGTTCATACATACGGACAGACGGACGGACGGACAGATAGACGGACATGGCTAGATCGACTCGCCTATTGATGCTGATCAAGAATATATATACTTTAGGTCGGAGATGCTTCCGTCTGCCTGTTATATACATTTACATTTTGCACAAATACAATATACCCTTTTTACCCATTTTTAATGGGTTCAGGGTATAAAAATGGATGAAAAGAGCAGACAAGCCGCATAAGCTAGACGTGAGGATAATCCGTACGCGGCTGAAGTTGATCTCTGCTTTTAAATTACTTACGGGCTTGTTTTAAAGTATGTTTTTAATATTTTCAGAGTATTTCGATAATATTCTTAGGTATGCGCTTACAAAAATTAAAGAATATATCTCTTAGATTGTGTCTGTACTGGATTAATGTATGTAATTAATTTGTATATATGAGCAAATCCTTCTCAAATTATTCGAACTGTTCAGAGAGCAGCATGTTAACACGACTCGTAAAATCTCTTTTATTTTTTCAAAAGAATCGTTTTGAGTTTTTCGATAGTATTCCTAAGTATACGTATACCAAATTTTAAGACTATATCTCTCAGATTGTTTCTGTAATGAATTTATATAATTACTAGCGGGTACAGCCCGACCTTGCCAGTGGCACTTATGTTACAAAACCAATGTTCTCAAAAAGATTTGAAAGTGATTTTGAAACTGATCAGATGGTAAACAAACAATTTTCATACAAACGTTTTCCGCCAATTCGCCAAATCGCTAAAATACGTATTCATTAAGTTCTTATGTAGAGCTCTGAAACAAAGTATGAGGTAAATCGCACAAGACTTAAAACTGCACCAAAAAAGTCTTAGAATCGCATTTCTACCGAGGATGCTTTGATTCTACGAAAAATGTGAAACACGTCTCAAATGATTTTTCATAAAGATCCTTGAAAATTAAATTGAGCGCGAAACGTCATCCACCAAATCTTTGACCGCCAATTCCACCAAGGAGGAATACATTTTTAGAAAAGTGTGAAACACCGATCGGATACCCGCATACTTGCGGGTGGAATTTCTCGAAATCTTAATGTGCACCTTCATCACATAAGGTAACTACAGTGAAAAATCCAGCTTCCTAGCTCTTACGGTTTAGGCTGTGCGTTGATCACCAATCAGTCAGTCAGTTATAAATAGTGATTGTTTTTTTTTTTTTTGCTTTCGCTTAAGTTTCGTATTGCTTATGCAGATAATTAAGGTGAGGTAAGCCCAAAAATTGATTCTGTATTTTATGCCTGTTAAAAATATTTATGTAAAGTTACATAGGCACAAAAAAAAAATATAAAAAAGTTTTGATCCAATTTTAAATAAATCTGCTGTGAGAAACAAGATAAACTAAATGATATACCTCCAGTCTCGCACTGTCGGTTACATCCTTTATCATACTTTCATTATACAGTCCGTTAGGAAATTTTAATGCCTACAGGGTATTAAAAAAATTCGCATTTATATGGCATTTGGGCACGAAAATCGCTGCGTTTGACTTTGTCGAGAGGTTCGCTGATAATTTTCGCACATAAATTAACCAAAGTTTTGCCACGCACACACAGACACACACATGCACACACAGACACACACGTGCACACATTAGCTAAGCTTAACTATTGGCTTCCGATTGTTTTAGTCGTCTGTGCCACATGGGAAAAATTAAAAATACTGCTAAATGCTTTTCGGCCAGTCCAAAAATGGTTTGTGTGCCTGTGTGTGTGTGTGTGTGTGTGTGTGTGTGTGTGTTTGTGTGTTATGGCCGGTTGTGAGTGCAGGCTCAATTTCGGTTATGCTATGCAATCTGTTAATTTTTGCCAACTTTGCTGTGGCTTCGTCCCGCTTCGCACCCACACTCCTTGCTGGTCATTTGGACGTTCGTCTTCATTGCGCATTGATGCGCCCTCATGTGAAATAATTGCCGCTGCTGTCCAATAGCGTTTAATAATACATGTGGCTATGTGTGTGCGTGAGAGTGTGTGTTTTGAGTTGAGGCCAGAAGTCATGCTGGTGTTGCTGTCAAGGCTATTAAGTTGTGAACTAAATGGCCAGACGGCTTAACTGGCTGGCTGATTTTGCCCTGTATCATGGCTAAAGCGACAACGCTTTAATATCCCTTGGGTACTTTCTACTCTAATGGGAATTTGGGCCACTCGGCTAAACAGCTTATATACATTTATTAAAATGCGTTCGCCTGATAATGCCACTTAAATATTATATGTTTGGCAATGTTTGGCTATATTAGCAATAATAAGTTGTTGCCAGATAGAACTTGTTACGTTTCTTTATCTTTCTTTTAAGTTAAACATTTCGGCTCCTTCTCCAGTTTTAAGCAAATATTTCAACTATCAAAATCGATGCGTTTTAAGTTATTCCATAACTCTTCTCCAGAAACCACAGTTCGTGTTGTAATTTTAATGATTTTAACCAGCTTTTTAAATTATTGCGATGCGATCTAAGTTGTTTGTTGCTTCTTTTGTAAATCCTTTTGATTATATTTATATATTCTCAGCGTAAACTTAAAAAAACCTCCTGACGACAGCACGGGATCAATTAAGCAACCCTTTAGGGTTTTAAGAAAACTTCTAAGTCAGTTTCCCAATTTATCTTTAGTAAGATTGAAACCTAAAAAAAAGGAATAATTTAATTGCATAAAACTAAGCTAGCACATTAAAATTATTTGAAAATTCACTTTATTTTTCAATAAACTTTATTTTACAATATTTTCATTAATTTACTGTATTTATATTAATTTGAATTAGTTCTTGACATGTACCATTTTATTCACTTGTTAGCTATTTAGTTAAAAAAGCCATTACACATATCTAAAATAATTTTTGAAATATTTATCAATTACCCAAATTTGCTGCATTTTGTTTTTTATAGGAACCAAAAAAAGCTTTCATATTGAAATGTTTAATTTTGTTGTAATAAATAAAATTATGCATTTTAAAATACACACATGCTAAATACTACATAAATGAGAAGCGCTTTTTTGTTTGTTTTTAAGATCTAAATAATTACAAATTATTTGCGAAACTATATTTTAATAGGTTTAAACTGATCACAGCAAATTGTTCTGAATACCCAAAGAGAACGAGCGAAATATATTAATAACAACAAAAGTGTTAGACATTTTATTTCTTTCAATAATTTTGTTTTTGTGGACTTATTGTAAATATTTCGAACTTTTCGCATTCAATATATGTATTTTTTTTTATTTTTCCAAAAATGTATTTACATCAAAATTTGTTTTAAATATTTTGCTAAATTTGAACCAAGTCTTGTGCTAAATCAATTTTATTTATTAATGTTGTAAGTTTTCAATTAATTTGTTTAACACAAAAAAATATTTAACTACATTTTTTAGTATTCATTATTTAATTTTTATTAAATTTTTATATTTCACTTCATGAACTTAATACGAAATGCTGAGTTTCGGGCTGTGTGTCTCGCTCCAGTGTGTGTGTGTGTGTCTTATGAGGGCGTGTATGTGTTTGTGTGTGTGTATAGCTATGAATGACGCTGTTAGTTGATCTCAAAATGTTGTGCCTAGAAATAGTTTAGGCATTAGTTATGGGCGTGTGTCTATGTGGGCGTGTTGAATGTGGCTTTATGCTAAATTCTAAAATTAAATTTTAAACTAGGCAACAAATTGAATTTGTTGAGTATTTTCTTTTTTCCCCATGATAATATTTAGTTTTGCTGTGGTGGGCCCTACGTGTAGTTATTGTAATTGAAATTTCTAGAGCTGTTGTGGCTTGTTTGTTTGTTATTGTTGTTGTTGTTGTCTTTTTGGCATACTGCTTACTACTTTCTAAACAAAAGTTTTGCTCTTTGAGTTAGGTGCCTTAAACTTAAAGGACTTAATAATAGGAGTTATTTGTTTTTGTTGTTGTTGCTGCTGTTGTTATTATTGCTAAGAGCCAGCTGATGTTGATAGACGCTGTCTGTTTGGATATGTCTCATAATATATAAATGGCTTACTTATGCTGTCTTTTAGACACATTCTGTGCCTCGAACTTGCAGCGGTGCCTGTGAAAAAGAAGAAAACGGCCCAAAGAAAAATGTTAAAAACAATTTACAAGTGTTTTAAAAATGCGAAAAGTCGCTTAAAGTAATTTAATTTAACTATAAACTATAACATAATGTAGAATAAAATGAAAACTTCAAAATAAGAAAAATATACTTTTACATTTTGTAAGTTACAAAAAAAGATAAAGAAAAGTATGTTTTTACAACTTTTCAGTTATATACAATAATAATTTTAAACATATAATCGTAGAAAAAAAGATATTATCGAGACGATACGAGAATAACTTTTGGTTAAATTATTTACAAGAAATTAAATAAAATTTGTATATAGAAAAAATTAAGAAAAAATTACTTAAAATAAATATGCAAATATAATTAATATATAGCTATAAGTAACAAACAGCATTAAATATATAAATAATATATAAATTAAAATGTAAATAGCTTATAAATATAAATAATAATATAAAAATTTCTGTTGAGGCTCTTAAATAAAACTTTCTTCAAACATTTATATAAAATTATTATCAATATAATTAAAGAAATATATAAATTTAAATTTGATAAATAATTGTAAGCAAAACAAAAATCAGAACATTATAAAAAAATGCAATTGTAAATACTATAATGTAATTTATAATTGCAAAACGTATTAAGTTTATTATTAGCGCGCAATGCAACTTAAATAATTATAAAACATTTTACACATTGAAAAAACAAATTTAAAAAAAAATAATTAGATATTTCCACAGAAATGTTAATTTGCTTTGATTTTTTGATTATGCAAATTTTCAGCGGCATTCAACCGCAATAGAAAATCTCTTTTAATGACATTTTGTTTAATTTGGCATAATTATCTCGCTGCTGTTATTGTTGTTGTTGCACAGCAAAATTCACCGCTCTAATTAAAAATGGCAGCAGGTAGCCAAATGCAAAATTCAATTTAATTTAAATATTTTAGTAAATTGAACTGAAAGCTGGGCCCGAATATGGGCGGATATTTTGACGCTCCATTGACGCATTTTAATTGGCCCCGTTTTCTTGTTGTTGCCATTTAATTGGCCAATTGATATGGAACATTTCGCAACTATACAATTAGCCTGGCCAAAATGCCGTGTCAGTTAGTTTTCAACAAAAGAAATGGATCACAGAAATTGATAATAAATTAAATTATGAAATTATAAAATTGCTATTAAGCTTACTAAACGTGTACATAATAATAAAATATGTTTAAATCTGGCCATTTATTTATGTATTTATAAGCCTGCACGACTTACCAACTATTTGCTAAATGAATAACATGCTTTCCTTTTGGCCATGCTTTTCGCTTCAGCTTTTTGTTCGCTCGCAGCGTGCAAAATTTATAAATAAATTTGGATAAAATACTGGCAACTTTTTTTGTTTGTTTTATGTTTATGGGATTATGCACACAAACAATAGTGCATAATTGTCTTAATTTAATGTGAATAGCTTGTAATTGGTGTGGTTTTATCAGCAGGAGAAAGGATTCTTCGGTCAGCCGAATCTTGAATGCCCTTGCAGTTATACTATGTCACATATATATATTATTCGATATGTTTCTGAGCATAACCATACTTTTTTCATGCACTTTTGGTCATTTGAAATCTTCAATAATATGCAAAAGAAACTGTTTAAGATATGCAAATAGATTGAATAAGTTTTTGCTAGCATCAAAGCCTTGGCCAATTTTTTCTATGTCTGCTACGACTGTTAATCTGGTTACGATCAAGTATAACAATGCCACATAGAAACAGTTCAGAGAGGGGTAATTATATTCCGCAAGGGTATATATAAGACGTCAACGAGAACTTAAACAAGTAAACTAGATATAAATGCCAAACTTATTTCATATCTATGTTATTAGTCATATTTTTTGAACACATTAAATGAGAATGTAAACAATTAAAAAAAATTTTTTGGAAAATGTCTGCTTTAGAACAGCTCAAGAAAGTCACGACCATAGTCGCCGATACGGGTGACTTTGATGCCATTAATGTCTATAAGCCGACGGATGTGACGACAAATCCATCGTTAATCCTGAATGCCTCAACTATGGAGCACTATAAGCATCTCGTACAGAATGCAGTCGAATATGGCAAACGTAAGGAGGGTACTCTGGAGAATCGTGTGGAGGAGGCAATGGATTATTTGTGCGTATTATTTGGTTGTGAAATTTTAAAAATTGTGCCTGGTAGGGTGTCCACAGAAATAGATGCGCGTCTCTCATTTGATACGACACAGAGCGTGGAAAAAGCATTGAAATTGATTAAATTATATAAATCGCTTGGCATACGGAAAGAACGTATTCTCATCAAATTAGCCTCAACCTGGGAGGGCATTAGGGCGGCCGAAATTTTGGAAAAGGAGTATTTCGTACATTGTAATCTAACACTTCTCTTCTCCCTTGTTCAGGCTGTTGCCTGTGCGGAGGCTGGCGTAACATTAATCTCGCCGTTTGTGGGCCGAATTCTGGATTGGCATATCGCAAACACGGATACGAAAAGCTTTGAGCCCAATGATGATCCGGGCGTTATATCTGTGCGAAATATCTATAACTACTACAAGAAAAATGATTATAAGACCTCAATTATGGGAGCATCTTTTCGAAATACGGGCGAAATCAAAGCATTAGCTGGCTGCGATCTGCTAACGATTAGCCCAGCTCTGCTGAAAGAATTGGAGCATGATCGAGGCGAGGTGCCCGTCCAATTGTCTGTTTCGAATGCCAAACAGCAGAATATCAAGCAATTGTGCCTTTATGAGAATAAATTTAGATGGTTAATGAACGAAGATGCCATGGCCAGTGATAAACTAGCTGACGGCATTCGAAAATTTACATTGGATACCGTAAAACTAGAGAATTTAATTCGTTCTTTCTTTTAACCATTTAATCTGCAATACTTCTGTCAAAGAGCTCAATGTTCGCCACATTGTTGAAGCATCGACCTGTGTTTACAAATTTTCAATTCAAAATAATTTAGTTTAAAAATATACGCTTCTTTTTATGATATGACGAGCATAAATGAAATTTTTAGTTAAGAATAAAACTTGAACTTGGCCCTTTTATTAATTAATACATTTTATGAGACTTCTTAGTAAAATTTTCCTTAATTGTAATAGTAAATTAACTTAATTTTTTATAATAATAAGCAAAATATATCCAAAATTTTTGTTTTTTATAGCTATTTTACCTCATACAAAATATTCACAACTTTTGGATGATTTGCTTTTGTTTTGTTTCTCTTTTTTCCACAAATAAACCTTTAATTGCGCAAAGCTCTTCGGCTCGGTAAATACATAAGCACACACATACATCTATAACTATTATTTATAACACATTGATATGATAATAATTTGTTTTAAAATATGATAAATTTATGGTACAACATATTTAGCTGTAATAAACACTCAGATATTTGTTGTTGAATATACATAAGGGGTTCCAACTGTCGAATTGTACTTCAATTTCCTATGCTTAGCTTAAACTTAGCCCTAAACATTCAACTTAAATACTCGCGCTTTTTCTCTATTTCTTTCTTTGACTCTTTTCTATCATGGTCTAAAGTAGTTGTTGCTTAAACACTATCGAATACCTATCCATCTATATACAACATTTAGTTCTAGCTTAGGCATAACTTTTCTTTTTCTAGCGTTCAGCTTAAAATCTCACATAGCTAAAATCATTTGGATTTGGCGCTGACGTCACTATTGAACCGCTTACCTCTTCCTCAACGGCCGTGGCATATCTATTGATAGTCGCATTCTTCTCCAAACTGAAATTATCCTCTGTGGTCTTGTTGTATGTGGGGTTTACAAAGTTCATCGTATTGCCCCGTTTCGGGTATTTCTTTAACACGCAGTAGGATAACTATGGAAGAGGTAGAAAAATAAAATTAAATTGATTACTTAGTTTGACAAGTGGCTTGTGGGGGTACAATCAAATATACTTACGCTTATAACAGCTGCTGCGGCTATGAGTGCTCCTATGACAATTAAGGCTATTTTGCCCGAATCCCCTTCCGTTGGCTGCGCCGTCTCCGCGACCTTGCCACCCGTATGTGTCGCATTTCCGGTGTTTACAGCATCTGTTGGGCCAGAAAAAAAACAAAGGGAAAGTGAGAAATGACGTGAAGTGAATTATTTTAAGTTATGATGAATACCAAAACCGAAACCGAAATCAAATATACACACAAATTAAGAACATATAAAAGTAAGGTTTATAAAGATTTTACAACCAGAAACCATCCCATTGTTTAATAAAAAAAAAAAAACAGGTTTTATAATCATGATTAACATCATGAATATAAAAAAACAATTAAGAGGTTCTATTCGGAGGGGATACCCTGAACCCTCTTATTCCAACACAAAATTCAGCTGGCGCTGCGCGCTCTTTTGCTTTAGTTGTAACAAAAATAAATTAAAAACGAGAAAGAAGGCTATCTTCGGCACACCGAAGATCTAATACCCTTGCAGACCCAACCTTTTCATAATGCTCATAGTGCGTGGCCCGTATCCAAGATGTACCGGGAAAATAGTAAATGCCGAATTTGGTCAAGATATCTTGATAGCCAAAAAAGGTTTTTAATCAAAAACCTGGTTTTCGAGCGGTCGTTCCTATGGCAGCTATATGATTTAGTGGTCCGATCTTAATAGGATTTTGCATACATATGAGGAGCATAGTTAAATTTATAAATGCCGAGTTTGGTCTAGATTTCTTGAAAAACAAAACGTTTTTCATACAAGAATCTACTTTTCGACCGATCCCTTCTTAACAGGATTTTGCATATATGAGGAGTACAGTAAAACTAATACATGCCGAGTTTGGTCAAGATATCTTGAAAAACAACATGTTTTTTCATACAACAACTTAATTTTCGGCCGATCGTTCCTATGACAGCTATATGATATAGTGGCCCGATCCAGGTGGTTTTCACATATGTGCTGCCTGCAACAGAAAAGGGACTTCTGCAAAGTTTCATTAAGATAGCTTTAAAACTAAAAGACTAGTTCGCATAGAAACAGAAGGACGGACAGACGGTCAGACAAACAGACGGATACTTTATCTGGTCGGAGATGTCTCATTCTATGCGTTACACATTTCATGACATAATTATAATACCCTCTGCAAGGGTATAAAAAAAAATAAGTTCCCTTGGCAGGGCTCGAACTCGCAACTAACCGCTCTATTTGCCGCCGTCTCTACTCAACAGCCACAAAAAGTTTCCTCGGTAGGGCTCGAACTCGCGACAGACAACACCACTTGCCACCGCCTCTACTCAACAGCTATACCAACAACTGAGTCTTTATGATAAAAAAACGAATTCAAATAGTAGCACAGAATACAATACAGTCGCAATTGTAATGCTGTTGATGAATACGAAGCAGACGTGTATGAATGTGTGTGTGTACATGCATACAGATATTCTTCGAATTTACTCTGGTGCGGCAAACACGTGTTTCTTAACCGATCGGTTCATGAAATTTTCTACAGTATATCTTATTGTACAATAGAATATTTGTGTATTCTCAAAAAGTCAACTGCATTTAAATTGTGGCTTAAATTTGATGTCAATACAAGTTCGGTTGAGGTAGTAGCGGAGAGGTGGCGATTGGTATAAAATGAAAGATACTTGATATGTATATACTATTCTAGAGTAAACATATCACTTTTGGTGGCTCTAGCACTTATTATTTACCCAACTTGCTCAAAAAACAGGATTTCGACATTGATATTTATCGATTGCTTGGAAACGGAGTAAGTTATCCATTATCGGAAGCAAATTCGATCTGCGCATGGAGTAGGAGAACCTACAGTTAAAATTTCAGCTAGCTCTTAAAGGTTCTAAGATCCTTGTGTTCATACATACGGACGGACAGACGTACAGACGGACAGGCAGACGGGCATGGGTTCAGGGTATAAAAATCGTTTGTTTTATAACAAAGAACACAAATATGTTTTTTGTTAAAGATTGGCATCTTTTAAAATAGGCATTGCAATAATTTTTCAAATAATATTAAAATATATTTAATTTGTGAAGTTAATATCTTTATAAACTTGGTTGATAAAGAAGTTCAAAGTCATATCTCGGCTAGGCTTCATGATGGAGTTTAAAGGGAACTTGTTCTCAACATTGATTGACGAGGATTATAGGATTATAATTAACGATCATAATGTATTATATATTGAGCTACTTAATAAATCACTGGTTTATTTTGTAGAATTATTCATTTTAATATACCTTAAATAATGGAATATTTTATAAATTTTCCAAAATAATTAAGCTGTATTTCAGCGGGCACGTCTCCTCTTTTGATTGTTTTTCTGTTTTTTTTTGTTTTTGTTGTTCCGCGTGTCCAGCCCGAACATAATTAAAATATCTTCTTATTTTTAGATATGTATGCCAAAAAACAAAAAAGTCGACGACATCCCGTGGCGAATGTTTCCGTTGTGTCCCTATTTCAGCCCGCTGCCCGCCCCCTCATTTAGTTGTCAACTTTTTGTGTCACGCTTTTCGCTTTTCTAAGGTTGTTGTTGTCTGTGCGGCAGGAAGTTGTAGGATTTTTCCGCTGTCAACATAATTCGTTTTCATATTTTCCGTTTAGAATTTGTTCAAAAGTTAAGCACGCAGCAGGCAGGACGCACGACGCAGGGCACAGAAAGCGTTAGCCTGGCAAAGGATGTGCCGCATTTAACAGCATTGCACGAACTGTCGCCTCTTCTACATCTGCCACTTATTGTTCGCGTTTTTGTTGTTCTTATTAATTTTTTGGTCTATAGCCTGTCATAATTTCCATGAACTGACAACTGGCCCGCCCGGTGCTGCGGATCAGCATGAGAATATGACGCATATGGCAACGCCAGCAGCAGGAATTATCATTAAAAGTTGGCATTGGCAACAGCTGCACAGCATCGATTGTTAACGGCAAAGGGGCGGTTGGGTGTGGGCGAGAGAGAGAGAGAAACAGTTTATTTTGAGGCATTTTTGCAATTTATTTGCGGCATTAACAGACAGTCAAGTGGCAAAAGAAAAGCAGTTGAAAAGCTCTACGCATATTTGCCACATTAATTGCACGTTGTGTGGAAGTGTGTGTGGGTGTGTGCGCGGGTGTGTGTGTGTGTGGGTCTGCTAAAATATAAGCTGCTTTCAAATGGTTTGAGGGGGCAAGCATCATTTTCTATAATTTAAATACTCTTTCAAAGGTGAGCTAAAAAGCTTACACAGCTGAAGGCTGTCTGTAGTCGGTTAAGAAAAGATGTTCCGAAAAGGGTTTCCGCTTAAAATAAGCCACATTTGTTTTTTTAGCGACGTGTCTAAGCTTTTGTCAAAATAATTCTGTTATACCTAAAAACAACGAAAAGCTCAAGAATTGAGGGTTATTTTTAGCAAGAGAAATTAAGGCGAATTTATTTTGGATGAAATCTAGACAAAGAGATATAATTTAAAATTTTTATCTATAATCCATTTTTATTTCATAAAATTTTTATTTGAAATTTGTAAACTTTTGTAATTGTGAATATTTTTAATAACACTATTAACGAGATAGAAAGGCTATCTTCGGCACGCCGAAGATCTAATACCCTTGCAGACCCAACCTTTTCATAATGTGTATAGTGCTTTGTCCGTATCTAAGAAGCACAGGGAAAATAGTTAATGCCGAGCTTGGGAAAGATGTCATGATAAACAAAATGTTCGTTCCTATGGCAGCTATATGATATAGTGGTCCGATCTTAATAGGATTTTGTATATGTATGAGGAGCATAGTAAAACTAATAAATGCCGAGTTTGGTCAAGATGCCTTTAAAAACAAAATGGTTTTTCATACAAAAACTTAATTTTCGACCGATCGTTCCTATGGCAGCTATATGATTTAGTGGTCCGATCTTAATAGGAATTTGCATACATATGAGGAGCATAGTTAAACTTATAAATGCCCAAGCTCGGACAGACATCTTGTCCAAAGTCTTTAAAAACACATGTGTTTTTATACAAAACCTTAATTTTCGACCGATCGTTCCTATGGTAGCTATTTGATATAGTGGTCCGATCTTAATAGGATTTTGCATATATATGAGGAGTAAAGTAAAACTAATAAATGCCAAGTTTGGTCAAGATATCTTGAAAAATAAAATGTTTTTTCATACAAAAACTTCATTTTCGACCGATCGTTCCTATGGCAGCTATATGATATAGTCGTCCGATCCAACTGGTTTTCACATATGGGCTGCGTGCAATTTCATTAAGATAGCTTTAAAACTGAGAGACTAGTTCGCCTAGAAACACATGGTTTTTTTCTGTTCAGTGGTCGTGGAAGAACATGTGCGAAAAAAAAAACGAAGTCTTTTTGCTCGGACCTAGTGTCTGGTGCATAGAAACCTAAATGCAGGTGTTCTCTTTTGCCGTTATTGATTCTGTCGGAAATAAACCGTTTTTTTGCAGACAACCAGAAAGCGAGGACCGAAATTTGCGAACTCTGAAAAAAACACTATTAATTTAAATTTAAATTTGGATAATTGTCCTAAAATGGTAAACCATACAAATATTTTTCGGAGTAAGTGAGAAGAAAGAGATTGAAGATAATTTTGGAAAGCTTAAGTTTCGTTAAATTAAAGAAAATATTCTCCTTGACTCCTCCTGGGAATACATATTCTGGGAACACCTTGTAGCTGCTGCTGTTAGGCAAATTCCTTCTTTGTTTGCTATACTTTATGTACTACCATAAATGTCATATATTATTTCTGCCACCCTAATCTATAGCAAATGAAAATTGCGTGCTTCGCAGCACAAAACAAAGTAATGCTCCCCCAATTTTTTGGCGCTTCCACTTTTTATAATCCTGCACACATGTGCTTTACTTGCTTTTTTTTTTTTTTTTTTTTTTAACACATGAGACGCGGGCACAGACGTTGCCTGCCACCAGGTGTGTGTGTGTGTGTGCGTATTTGTGATTGTGTTTGTGTGTTGGAGGGTCTCACTAACGTCATAAAAATTCGCGACCCTCGCAGCGCGCTGAATAAATGAAATAAAAACGCATAAAATGTGTGGCCAACTTCTAATTTTACTTTATGCTTCAGAGTAAGATCAGATTAGATAAACTTAGCTACGTTTGTTTGAATGTATATACATATATATATATATATATATATATATAGATAGAAAAATGTTGTGGCAACGCTGGGCATTTAGACAATGGCAAATGGTCAACTGACCAATTACAGCCAGCTGAAACAGCAAACACACCGCCAGCCACACCCTCCCAACCACCCCCCGCTCTATGCGCTCTGCTGCCCCCCATCCTCACTTTATATGTTGGCTATTAAAGGCGCAGTCGTTACTTTCGACGGCGGCCAAGTTTATGGCGGTTCGGCGGCTCTGTCTATCTGTCATGCAGTCTGAACGTATTTGCAGAACTTTGCCTGCGCTTAATTAAGCAATTTGAAGTGCGTCGGCTGGTTGGTGGAGGATAGGCTGGGCGGGGGCGGGTCGGTTTCGTTGTGGCGATAGAAAAAGTAGCACAAACCGCTAATTGAAATTGCAGTTATGGCCGTATGCTTGTTGCCTTGGCTTGGTCATCTAATTGAAATAGCCCTTAACTAGTTTATAGTTATTTACTTGAACCACGCCCCCCCTCCCCACTTGCCTGCTGACAGCCTCCCTATTCGCCCACGCTTCTCGGACTGTTGCAAAACTTTTGCCAAAGCACTCAGCACTTGCTGCTCGTCCGGCAGGACTCGCTTTAGTCCTTAACTGCTCTTGTAATTTTCTTGGAATTGTATTGCACTCGCTTCGGACCAGGCAATGTAACGGTATTTGCTTGAGCCGCTTAACGTTTGCCTCTTCTTCTACAGTTTCTCAGTTTTTTTCTCATTTCTTTTACTTTTAAAACTGACGTAATTAGGCGCATTTTGTATGGTCACCCACTGCTAAGCCCCGGACAAGCAGCTGATTTGGGTAGGCATAGAAACCATCAGTTCTTGTCGACGAAGGGACAATACTGGCCATGTTTATACATCAATTGTAGCCCAAGTGGAATTGAAAAGGGGGACAACAGCACAAAATTTTAAATTAAAAGAGATGTTGAAGTTGCCAACAGAAATAATTAAAGTGCTATTTAAATTTAACCCGATTGTTGGCCATGTGCAGGCAATTAAGTTTCAATGGCAAAGATTTATTTTTCAAGCAGAGTAATTCAAAGTTCAAAGTGACTTTTTAAAAATATCTTCAATTTGTTTAATTTATAATGTCGTGATTAACGTGAACCTGAAGCGACAAATTAAGCAGCTAGATATATAATTTTATATAAAATAAAATAGTTCATAGTCTCGAGCTGTTTGTCATGTTGCCGTCAAATTCAACATACTTATTTTCAAATTATGTAACTACACATGAACTATTTACAAGGCACTTGATTTTTATGCTAAATACTAGTGGAATAAGGGTTACCACCTCCATATGTACCATAGGTAAAAAAGCTAGCAACGCACTTAAATCAACTCTTAAATAGCAGAAAAATACCAAATGATTGCATCAAATAAGGTTTGTCAGATGACCATGTATATGCCAATGCAAAAATAGCTTTTACTGGGCACTTCAACATTAATATACGCTTAGTGTTGCCACTTAACAATATGTACTTCATTATAAAATACAAATGTACTTCATTATAAAATACCAATTACCGCTGCCATCTGGCCATGCGTATGGCAAAGTTAACATTACTCTGTTTGAAAAGGGCATATAAACATTAATAGAAAATAGCAGAGTTGCCACTTGACTATATAGAGAACATATAATAAAAATAAGGGTTGCCATCTGACCAAGCATATGGCTGTGTAAACGTACCAAATAGCCTGTCATCAGCACTCAAGCATTAATAGTCACTTAGGGCTGCCACCCGACAACCTGTCTCATTAAAATATTAAATTAGGGCTGTCACCTAACAATATATATTAAAGAGGACAACTGCAGGCAGAAAGCTGGCAATAAGCAGCTTAATTTAACTTTTACAATTGCTCAAATCAATTTGACAGCTCTATGTGGCGTTGCCATATGTGCATACAAATTTTAATATTTCGTTGACATATGACTCAAAATGAAGTACGTGCAATGGAGGTTGTTGCTAAGGTGAGGCTAGATGAAGAGCAAAATGCTTGAGCTGATGACGAATTTAATAATATAACAAAATGTTTTCACTTCACTTGTGTACGTATGTATGTATATGGCGTATCTATTGGAAGCTCGAACAAATTGCGACTTGAGGACAATTTGATTTTGTATTATTAAAAGCTTGCTGACTACCATAAAACGCTCTACATTTTATTTGCATACAACAGGAGTACACATTTGTACGTGTCTATGTGCTTTTTTCATTTCCCGGAAATGTTGTTTATTCACAACATTTTTGGCTTTTATGTTTTGTGCTGACAACTGCTTTTATTTGGGCAAATAGCTCAAAGCATGCTCTTTGTTATTTGCACAATGACAACGGCAAATGCTTTCTAATTGTCTTGATTAACTGCTATCGTGGCAATCAAATAAAATTGAACCATAGATAAATCTATGTTAGCAATATTTGGCATGTTTGTGTTGCACATTTTTGGCGGACCCTGTGCTTATTTATGAGCTCTTCATATCCTGCTTTCCCGCTTATTCCCACGCCTGACAATAATTCGCAGCTGTAGGTGCTGACAGTGCCAATTTTCGAGCTGATGAATGCGTGCGGCTGATGCGGATGATGAATTTCTGGTTAAACTATTTGCTACACAAATTCCGATGTTCCTGCACCCGTCGCTTGGCTGGCTTTCAGCTATTGCTGCTGCTGCTGTTGACCATGTCGTTTTGTGTACAATTTAATTTCGTGGCGATTTGTTGAGCGACGACAACGACAACGCTTGCCGCTTGTCAGC
Source organism: Drosophila novamexicana (assembly GCF_003285875.2). Taxonomy (NCBI): domain Eukaryota; kingdom Metazoa; phylum Arthropoda; class Insecta; order Diptera; family Drosophilidae; genus Drosophila; species Drosophila novamexicana. The sequence continues at coordinate 2,899,545 of NW_020824821.1, read as the reverse complement.
GACAAGTCATCCAGCCAGTCAGACAGCTGCCGTTGCCGTTGCCGCTGCCTATGTCAGTCGTTCATCATCTGCACTCACATCCACATTCGCATTCGCATTCACATCCGCATTGTCATTGCTTTTGACAGAGTTGCCGCACAAATTGCATACAGAAAAGCGTGGGTGTAAGTGTCATAGGGTTGTCGCTTACGCTTAAACTGCTTTTGAGCTGAATGGGGATAGCTCGGTGAGGGGCGGGCATGGGGATTAAAAGGGGAAAGCTGGTTGTGGGGGCAGGCTGGTAACCATTGTTGCCATTAAACATGTCACTAGCGCTTCCTTTTTGGTGGTTTGACCCCTCACTTTGCCGCTATATTTATGTATGTTTTACGTGGAAACACACAACATGGTTGTGCTGTGTGTGACTCTGGCATGTGTGCATGTGTGTGAGTGAGTGTGTCGGTGTGCATTTTGAGTGATTATGTCGATATCATTGATGTTGATTTATGATGATGACATGTGAGCGTTGGCGTCGTTGAATGCATGTGTAAGAAATTGGCGTGACAAATGGCATACAAAATGAAAAGAGAGAGAGTGAGACACTCTAAGAGAAAATGAGAGCGAGAAAGTATTTACATATGTGTACGTGTGGACACGCATTTTGTTGTCTGCGAATAATTTGTGGATATCACAATATGACATTAAGTTATGAGTTGGTATAAAAAACACAGAGCACATATATAAATAACGATGGACGGGATTAAGAGTAAGTAAAGCTAAAATAATGGACTATAATTAGGTTAATCTATAGGGTAGCTATTGAGCTAATAGAGTTAAAATGATGGATTATAATTAATACATAAGGATGGATGGCCTATAATTAATATTCTGAAATAGCACAAAAAAAACCAACACCTGATGCTCAATGTGCGTATCAGAACAAAATTAACTATAAATCTTCAATTAAAATGTTTTTTAATATAAAAAAAAAATTAAAAATATTAAAAAAAAATGAGAATAATAAAGGCAACTTGTTTTTATAAAAAATTAATAATAAATAAATAATAAAGGGAGAGGAGAGGAGAGGAGGGGAGGGGAGAGGAGCGGAGAGAAGAGAAGAGGAGAAATTTCAGACTTTTAATATTGTAATATTGATTTTTTCTGATTAACGCACACAGACAAAAAAGACATATTTATACTAAAGTCCGCCACCTCAACAAGTAAACGAAATCGAAAAATATAACTCATACCCGACGCTAAAATGGGCGCATCTTGAGGAAGATTCGCGAGTGTTGGCGACGACGTCGAGAATTTGACCCGCGTTGTAGTTGAATTTACTCGCATCGTGGGTTTCACGGGGCGTATGAGTACTATGGAGCCAAGAGAAGGGTAGGGCAAAATTCAATTGAAATAAAATGAAATTAAAATAAAATGGGTAATGAAATTAATTTAAAATAACAATAGAGCAGATGTTAAGGGCCTTAATAAGGCTCAGCTGCAGTCTCGTGTGGCTGCAGCCACCACAACAAGGACACGTCGGCATCCAACCGCGAATGCAGCGAGCCGTGCCGGCAATTACGGTTGCTCTTGTTACATTCATGGAATGCATTTTCCAAAGTACATATTAAGCCCCAAAACCCAGAAAATAAATCTGGTAAATGGCAAAGCTACTTACGATCTTCGACGCACATCAGACCATCGGGCATCAGCTTGAGGCCCGTGGGGCAGGCGCAGGATATGCGCGGACTGCGTTCATTGATGCGCGGAGCCGGCAGGCAGAGATGTGAGCAGTGGCCATTAACCGCTTGGCAGTGATTAATGCCATCGGGCTGGCGATAAGGATGATACACATGGATGACCATGGGATGTTGGAGCTGTGAATGAATAGAAGAGCGTCAAAATAGAAGGAAGGAATATCCAGGATAATATAAAACTTACCATATGCACAGCCGTGATGGGTTCTACACCCTCCCCAGTAAATTTGTTGGCCTTGAAGACCGTCTGCTTGTCCCAGTCGGTCCAGTAGATGTAATCCTCAAAGGTGCTTATGGAGAACGGATGCCGCAGATACTCCGTCGAGTAAAGGATCTGTCTGCGCTGTGAGCCATCGTAGTTGGCCGAGGAGATGACATTCAGCTTGCCATCCACCCAGTAGATGCGCTTCCTCACCAAATCCAAGGTTATTCCATTGGGCCACTTCACATCGTAGTTGATGATAGTCGTGCGATGGGAACCATCCATGCCGGCGCGTTCAATGCGCGGCGAGGCGCCCCAGTCGGACCAGTACATCCAGCCCTCGATGGGATCGAGCGCTATGGAGCGCGGTATATCGAGCGCATCCTCGATCAAAACCTTGCCCATGTTGCCATCGAAGTTGGTCAGCTCGATGGTGCACTTGTGCGTGTCCGTGTAGTAGACGTGGTTGTAGATCCAGTCGACAGCCAGGCCATCCGAGGTAACCGATGAGTGCTTCAGGACGACGGTCTTCTCGTTGCCCTCATCGATCGGCGCCTTGTAGATGCTCTGCGTGGTCACATCGCTCCAAAAGATCATGCCCGTGCGAAACACAAAATCCAAAGCTGTCGCCGACTTGGTATTGTTCACAATTGATGTGATTTCCATGTGGTCTAGCGAAATCTTGCGTATGTCTTGGCGACGCGCCAACAGGAGAGAGGCATGTCCCTCCGCCGCCTTGCAGCGCGTGTGATTGCGCGAATCCCGCATGTAGCCCGCCTCGCATTCGCACTTAAAGCTGCCGACTTCATTGACACAGATCTGGGAGCAGACACCCGGCTCTTCGCACTCATCTATGTCCACACAATGGTGGCCATCGCTGGCCAGCTTGTAGCCCTCGTGGCATTCACAGCTGTAGCCCACCGGGTGATCCACGCAACGATGCATGCAGCCACCATTTTTGGTGTCGCACTCATTAATGCCACACTTGCCCGCCGGCTCATCCTCGCCGTCGGGGCAATCCTTGCGCTTGTCACATACCTTATCCAGGGGAATGCATTGACCGCCACCACATTCAAATTGGCTGGTGGCATTGCAGCTCTTGATTTGAGCTGACAAATGACAGTCGCGTTCATCACTGCCGTCCGCACAATCCGCCTGCCCATTGCAGGTGAGATGGCCGACAATGCAGCTGCGATCGCCGCACTGGAACTGATCCGGGCGGCAGGTGACATTCTTGCAGTTGGAGACAAGCTCATCATCGCCATCAGGGCAATCGCGGTCTCCATCGCAGAGCCAGCTTTGGTGCAGGCAGGTGATGCGATCCCTGCACTGAAACTCATGCGGCAGGCAGGGCGTTACAGTCTGTCCTACGATGCCGCAGTCCTGTGGCAGTGTGAGAGCAAGAGATAGAGAGAAAGAGAGATAGAGTGAAGGTATAGTCAATAAAATTGCCTGTCTGTGGTGCGTAGTTGATTTAAAATGCATTTTGCATAGCGCCTGTCAAAGGAAAGTTTACTTGAAATATGCCATAAAATAGCAACTACTACACAGTCAGCCCTGCCACACACACATATGTATATGCATATATCATTTGCATAAAAACACTCCCTTGCCTCGGCGCCATTGCCTGCATATCTGTAGTTACATACTTTTTGGGGCTGTTCTCCACATTTTTCACATAGTGTTTTTATGTTTTCTTTATATATATTTAAAAAAATTTTTTTGGCAAGCTATTTTAAACATTGGCTTCCCCCTTGACTGACAACAAAAAAATCAGCGCGTGGCACACGTAAATGTTTATGGCATCAGTTGTCAGCGTCAAATGTTGACGGCGACGTCACCAGTGTTGAGTAATGCGCGAGTATTGCATTATTTATGTTTCCTAGTGAGAACATGAATATATATATTTATATACTTATGTATTGTGCGAGGGCTGTTTTGCAAGTCTGATAAAGTTCATGTATGCATCCTTCACAAAGGTTTTGTGGACTCAAGATTTGTTTTTGTGTATTTCTCTTAAACTATTATTTTTGGATATTCGCTATATTAGTAGTCAAATTATATTAGCAAATAGTCTGACAGGTCTATGGAATCAAAGCATTTTAATAAATTTAATTTTATTGGACAGAAGGTGAATTTTAAATGGCGAATATTTTGATAAATATATCGAAATTTCAGTTTAGAAATGAATTATTCTTATGAAAACAAGTAGGAGGTTCTAGTCGGGAGCTCCCGACTAGGGGATACCCTGAACCCTCTTCTCCGAGATCAAATACATATATATATATTCTATTTAGCTATATGTCAAGTTTGGTGACTCTAGCTCTTATTATTTACCAAAATTTCCCAAAGAACAGGATATCGATATCGATTTTGATCGATTGCTTGGAAACGGAGTAAGTTATCGATTATCGGAAACAAACTCGATCTGCGCGGGCACTAGGAGCACCTACATCTTATTTTTCAAGTCTCTAGCTCTTATAGGTTCTGAGATCCTTGCGTTCATACATACGGACGGACGGACGGACCGACAGACAGACGGGCATGGCTAGATCGACTTGGCTATTGGTGCTGACCAAGAATATATATACTTTATGGGGTCGGAGATGCTTCCTTCTGCCTGTTACATACATTTGGATTTTGCACAAATACAATATACCCTTATACCCATTTTTAATGGGTTCAGGGTATAAAAATAATAATAACAGTCAAATAAAAACACATATATTTTGAAAAGAAAATTAAGACTTACAAAAACTAAAACGTAACATATAAAAGAAATAATTTCAATATTTGATATTAAAAAAAAAAAGTATTCAAAGTTTTGTTAAAATTTCTTTAAATTATATATTTTGTACTCGTTTTCGAGCAAAACTTTTTTTCTGCAAAATTTCCATTTATTTTCGTCTTGCAAAAAAACCAACTATTTTTACTATTTAGCTTATTTATTATACTTATTATATTGTGATTTACCTATATATAAATTACGTTACGATTACCGAAGTTGTGAGGCAACCCTCGCACATGTGCTTGGTTTATGCCAGCAGTTTGCTTTTAACTAGTATGATAGACTGAGAAAACTTACGCGCTCATCGCCGCCATCCGGGCAATCCGGTTCGCCATCGCAGACCCAACTCTTGCTTATGCAGGCATCATTGCTGCAGGTGAACGTTCTGTTCGGGGGGCATACAACTTTGGGGCAATTGAGCTCATCGCTGCCATCGCCGCAGTCGTCATCGTGATCGCAGACCCAACGCTTCTGAATGCAACGGCTATTGCGGCAGGTGAACTCATCGGAGCGACAGGTGGTATCTGGGATACAATTAGTATATGTACATGTTAGACAGTGTGTATGTGTGTGTATGAATGGGGGAATGAAAGCTGGGAGGATTTAGCTGGACTGCGCTTATGACAATGAGTGCTAATGTTAGCATGAGCTCTTTGGTTAGCTAAAGTAGAGAGTTAGGTAAACAACAAGCTGAAAACAAGCCAAAGCCAACAACAAAAATAACAACTTAAGCTGAAATATGCGGGACATAACTCAACAAAACCAACACCATTATAAAAATTGCTAAAGCAACGCGCTAAGGGATAAAAACCAAAAAGATTTGTTGCCAACAACTACAAAAAAAAAACAACAAAATGTCTTACAAAGGCATTGCAAACTAAAGTGTGCAGATGCCTGTGTGTGTGTAAATATTTGTGCTTTATTGCATGTGTATTGTTTAGGTAAGTATTACACAATTCTTGTAGGAAAGTGTAGCATACTTATGGCCAGCAAGCTGAAGTATATACACACACAACTAAGCACACTACAACAACTAGAGTTTTTAGTCACAGCTTACAAACAGTTACAGTTTAAGATTAGAAATTTTCGAAATATGGCTTACTGCACGTGGCCTCATCGCTGCCATCGCTGCAATCTTTGTTCTGATCACACATCCAGGCAAGTGGTATACACTCGCCGTCGCCGCTCTTGCAGGCGAACTCATCTGGTGAGCAGGATTTGCTCTCTGCAATATACAAATAGATGACGGAGAAAAATATGGTGTTAGTGTTTAAATATGACAATATGCTTATGCGTTCACTCGATCAGATGTAGTGATTTTATTTGGTAAAGTTTTTAGCCCAGAAAAATTTATAAAATGTAGAATGTATATCATTTTTTTTTTTTTGTTGACAGAACTAAAAATGAATATGGATAATAAATAAATATTTTTCAGTTAGAATTGAAAAAAAAAATATTTGAATATGTTTTATCTTAAGGAAAAACAGTTATGTGGGGGATGCCTACCTGCCAAAAATTTAAAATTTACATTATATATATATATCAAGTTGGCTGGCACAGCGAAACAAAAAGAATATGAAACCCCATTCAAATTTGCCCACACTCAGTTACGAGCAGCAAAATGGCTGTAAAAATTTCCTAAAGATAAGCTCTGTAAGAATTTCGACTCACCCCAAAATGGGTGAGTAAAAATCAAGTGCCTGATAAACTGCGCTACAGCTCTTGTTTATATGCACATGTATATGTCGAGTGGCTTCTTACTGTCTGCCTAATGGCGTTGCTGAGCTAAATCTTTGATTACTGCAGCAGCGGCATATTACTGGGCGTGTTTTTGAGGCAACGCCTTAAAGCATGCAACAGAGTTAGGCCAAGACGTTTAATGACTGCTTCTTGCCTGGCATTGTAATTAAGTTTATAAGAAGCAGCAGCAGGAATTGAAGTCCAATTGTGGCTGGCGCATGCCAGGCAAGTAATAAACATAGTTGTCGTGCCAGCACACACAAGCCCACACACACGCACACGTACGCATTTAGCAATATAGGGCAACTCGAACTGAGGCTAAGCGGGCGGCATTTTATCTAGGCAGTAATTAAGACATTATCAGCCAACACTCCATAAAGTTAAAACGCACACATGCGTACACATTAAAGCAATTATCACACACAGCCAAACACACATATCCATATCCACACACTCACACACACCCATACTTATATAGAGGCTGCCTATATAAGTATGCTGGCTTGAAACTTTCATTGACGTTTTACCAGGCGTACATGTACATGATGTTTTACCAAAGCTTACAACACATACATACACACA